>NW_020290083.1:31931-63121 GCF_003144195.1 Ceraceosorus guamensis | reverse complement strand
CCTAACCCTAACCCTAACCCTAACCCTAACCCTAACCCTAACCCTAACCCTAACCCTAACCCTAACCCTAACCCTAACCCTAACCCTAACCCTAAATTCTGACAGCTGAGAGTCATTAGAACACTGCCTGGTAAGCCAAATGACTCCAAATGCTCTCAACAACTTTTGCAAGCGCTTTCTAGTTTGCTACCACTGCAGGCGCACCAGACGCGCGCACCCTCTGCAAAAGTTGTTGGGCCACTCTACAACCAAAGTGAGGCCTCATTTGGATAGCTGAGAGTCAGAAGAACACTACCTGGTAAGCCAAATGTCTCCAAACGCTCTCAACAACTTTCACAAGCGCTTTCAAGTTTGCCACCACTGCAGGCGCACCAGACGCGCACACCCTCCGCAAAAGTTGTTGGGCCACCCCACAACCAAAATGAGGTCTCATTCTGATAGCTGAGAGCCAGGAGAACACTGCCTGGTAAGCCAAATGTCTCCAAACGCTCTCGACTCCTCACCAACCTTTCATTGCTTGACTGCCCTGCTCTCTCTTTCACTATCCTCCCTCTTCGTGCCCCTCTTATCAACCAACTGACCCTCTCTCCTCTCAGCTCTCTTATTCACATGCACTAATATTTGTACAGCAGTGCGCGCGTGTGGGGCGTATGACAGCGCACATACATGTCTGTCTGCGCCACTGTACAGTGTACAAGTAGCTTTAGTCATCTTCATGGACCTCTTGTGCGTTTTTTTGCTAACCAATTTGTCTGCTCATCCGCTTCTGCGTCGTAAAAGTCTCGGGGCATATATAGGTCAGCTTTAGGAGGCTCAGCTGGATGGCATGCACTACGCGTGTCATCAATCGGTACAGCTCGCAAGTACCGCTGCATTGAGCAAAAGTGTGCTTGATCAATCGCGCACAGGTTTCGTCGCTCGCCGCGAATGCTGGATTCGCAGAGCAGTCGTATCCCCTGACCATGCCACTCGATGCGATCCGCGGTCACGGTTAGAGAGATGGCAATCTATCAAAGCGCTTCAATGATGAGTGCTATGCCCACCCTCGGCGACGCTCTCACTCGTCCTTGTCATCCATACCATCAAAGCTCGCCGACATCGCAGTTCCAAAGCTCGCCGACTACATCGCACTCAATTCGCATGCATTCGACGCGTTCGACCGTCAACCTCGTCTGCCTCGCTTGTGAGGATGCCCGCCTTGCATCTTGGCGGCTTCTCGCTTCCTCTCGCGGCTCATGGCGCCCGATGCTGCCCCGCTACCGCCGCCACCACCACCACCATCCCTCGCAAAGCCAGGCATCTCCTTTCTCTCCTTTTGCGCATTCTTCTTGCGGCGACGCTCCAGAGCCTTGCGCAGTGCCGATCTATCGGGATTCCCGGCAGGAGCTGCACTGGCATCACCGGCACCACGACCGCCCACCGGCGTAGCATTCGCGCCTTTTCCGCCAGACAGCCGAGCATACTTGTCTTGCAAGATCAGTGCACGTTTCGCGGCTGATAAGGGAGAGTGCAGCGGTAAACATCGTCAGAAAGCGCAGCCGCGGATGAGTGCAGCGGTAAACATCGTCAGAAAGCGCTTTCGCTCGCGACCGGATCCACTGACCATCTTTGAGGTGATACGCCTTGCCACCTGCCCTTTCGCGCTCCCTCTGTTCCCGCTTATAGTCTCCCAATACCGCGTCCTCCCTCTCCCTCCTCTTGCGCTCATTCTCCAACCCTTCCGCACGTCTTAATGCTTCCTCTACGCGCCGCTTCTCCTCGCGTATCTCCAGCGCACGTTCGGACCGCGCCTTTGGACCGGCATGATTGCGCTCCACCCTGTTGAGACCCGAGAGCGTCGCTTTCAGGTCGCTGACTTCCGAAGCTTGAACATCGCGAAGGAATCCGTACGATGCTTTGAAAAGCGCCTTGTTGTGCGTCGAGCCTGAGAGCGCAGAGAAGCGCGGATCACGAGAGCGCTGTGGGTGTGGGAATTGGCGATTCAGCAGAGCTGCGGGGTTCGCAAGTTGGCACGCATGACATGCCACTCACAGAAGCAGCGACGTCCACCACTTGCCGCTTGCGGGACACGGGTCGGCGCGAAGATTGCTCGGTGGGACTGAGATGGGTGCGCGAGCAGCGAATACATGCGCGTCAAAAAGTGAGTGTATGCGCCCTCGTGTTGCTTGTGCGACACTCACGCGTGCTTGTGGATCCGGCTGGCAATCTCTGCGCGGCTGCGATCCGGATCGACAGTGTCCCGCGCTACCTCTGTCTCTTTGCGATCATGAAGCCCTGCTGGCTTGATGGCTTGCAGCTGCAACCTGACCTGAGCTCTTTTGGCTTCGCGCTCCGCTTCCCACTCGTCCTCTTCATCGTCCTGCTCCATCAGCGATGCGCTCGATTCGCTCCTGGCATCCTGCCAGTTTTGCTCGCTACTGGAGCTCGAGACGCCCCTCGCGATGCGGCTTTCATCGAGCTTTGCTTGCGCCTTGGCCAGAGCGCCAAAAGGTACGCTGCGCATCTCTGCGAGGAAATGGTAGTATGGGCAATTCAGATCAGGACACGAGCGTGTGTGTGCCGCAAAGACGCCGGCACGCGCTCACGTGTTCGAATGGCCTCCTCCTCGTCTCCTTCTTCTTCGCTGGCCGATGTGGAGACTGACTGATCCTCGTCCTCATCGTCACCCGCACCCGCACCCGCACCCGCACCCGCGCGCATGTCAGGCTTGAAGCTCTTCATGGCGAGGCTGCTGATGTGCGCTGCGCCCGCCTCCTCTTCATCCTGTGCAGCATCCCTTCCCCATCCACGCGCAGTGCCGTACTCGTGCTCATCCCAACCATTCGCGCCAATCTCTGAAGATGCTGCGGATGAGGCATCGTCGTCGTCGTCATCATCATCATCGTCGTGATCGTCATTCTCGCTGTCATCGCTGTACTCTTGCGTCCACTTGGATGAGCTGCCACTGGCCTTGGTCTTTTGTGCGGTCCGGCCCTTGCGCTTCCGGGGCTGAGCCTTTGCCGCCTTGGCCGAGGAGATGACGGGTGGAAATCTGCTGGACATTGTGGCCGTGTTGCGGGTCGGGTAATGATGGGCACGAGTCTGGACGTTTAGGAGTTCCGACTTGGCGCCAATGCAAGCGCCGTGATGCGATGTTGGATGGACTCGTGACTGGGTGGTGGTGCGTGGAGGAGAGCTTTCAAGATTCTTGACTCGAGCACTCGTTGACTCACGGCGTGGGCGCCGCTGAACTCTTGGACTCGATTGTGAATGACTCTTGGACTTTTTTGTCCACACAGTCACGTGACGAGCGGTGAGTGGGACGCGCATCACAGCATCAGGAAGCGCTTGTCCAAAGGCAACCAAAACTCAACTCAATTCAATAATTTTGATTCAATTCAATTCGAACGCCCTAGCTGCATGCGCGCTCAAGCAAGTGGGACGCGAAAGCAACACAGCCACGCGCCGCCCATCAAGCCGCGGTTTTTTTTCTTCTTCTGCCGCCCCGCCGGCGCCTTTTGACACGCACGCACGCACGCACGCACGCACGCACGCAGCCGCGACCTCGCGTGCTCGATGATGCTTCGCATTCGTTCACATTCACCTGCGCATTTCTTATTCCCACACCAGCACAACCCCCCCCCGCTCACTCGTCCAACACTGACACATATGCGTGCGTGCGCGCGCTCACACCCATAGCCATCATGGTGCCTTGCGCTGCCAGCAGCAGCAGCAGCAGCAGCAGCAGTAGCATCGCTAGCGGATCATCCAGCTACCACTCTCTCATGGCAGCCGCAGCCACATGCGCATCCGCATCCGCATCCGCATCCGCATCCACAATCACCACTCTGGCGGATCTCGGCATCACATCATCCGAAGCGCTGATCAAGCTGCTCAAATCCGATCCCAGTCAGAGCAGCAGCAGCAGCAGCAGCAGCTTGGCCATCAAAGTGCAGGCTGCTCGCATCGCGTGGGAGTGTGAGGATGAGGATGGAGGGATGTTTGCGAGGAGAGCAGAGACGCTGCTGGATTGGGCATTGACGACGCTATGCAAGCCTGTGCGGAGGGGAAGGGTGACCAATGCGGGGAGCGGCAGCGGCGGCAGCGGCGGCAGCAGCAAGGCAAAGGCGAAGGCGAAGGCGACGGCGACGGCGATCAGCGTCGTGGGTGATGGCGACGAGGATGAGGATGCGCTGACACAGCTCTGGTTGCTGTTGCAGCGCATCCTGCCCACGCTCAACACCCGCACAGCCACATCCATCCTCGCTCCGCACCCTCTGCTGGGACTGATGCGCACCACGCTGGACCAGCTGCACTCGCACTCACACTCCAGTCCCAGCAACAGCAACAGCAGCAGCAACAGCAGCAGCAGCCAACGCATCGATGCTGTGCTGTCTGGCCTCGCCGCAGTCATGCAGCGAGCGCACGTCCGAGCGCACGCCCACGCCCACGCCCACGCGCACACCGACATCGATGCTCTGGCGGATGCCGTCATCGCATTGCTGCGCTTTGCCAGGCAGCACCTCAGCCAGTCACAGTCCGTCGCTCCCGACAGGACCTCCAGCCAATTAGCCGCAGCAGCCTGCCACGCCCACGCCCACGCCCACGCTCACCTGTCTTCCCTGCTAGCATCGCTGCACCGGGCTAGCAGGTCTGCGTGCGATGCGATTGTAGGCACTACCATTGCCAAAAAGGTGAGCAAGCATCGTATCGCAGCGTATCACAGCGCATCGCATCGCATCGCATCGCATTCGCACTGTCCGCACTCATCTTCTCACTCTTCCCCTTCAACGCTCCTCACACAGCTGTCCGCCCACTTTGTGGAGCACGCGGTGGGGCACTACGCTGCAGTCGCGCGCTTGGTGGACCAGCTGTCTGCCACACCCACCAAGCACGGCTTGCAAGCCGCGCTCTCCCAACTCGCGCTGGACAATCTCTTCAGCTTGCATCAGCTTGCGCAAGTCTCTTCAGGCAAAGCGCAAGCGCACACGCTTGAAGCGCTCTTTGCTGCTCTCGACGCCGACGCCGACGCGGACGCGGACGCGGCAGAGCGAGAGGATGCGCTGCACATCTTGCCGCAGCTGCTCTACCAGCTCCACCAGCAGCTCTCGCGCCATCGCGCTGCCCTCTTCCCCCTCACCGACACCATTCCCAGCTCATCCATCAACACCACCATCGCCACCGCTTCCAGCCTCGAATCGCAACGCAAGCAGCAGCAGCAGCAGCGCGCCATCGAGCTGGAGGCCTTTTTGATTCCTGCACAAGCGCTCATCAACCGCACGCCAGACGCATCCCTGCGAGCAAAGGCGTGCGCGCGGCTGTTGCAACAGGTGCAGCATCTGCGCATATACGCGCGAGGAGCGATGCAGTGCAAGGCTCACTTTGGCGCAGTGGCCAGCGCACTGGTCGACGATCTGTCTGCGCTGATGCATGGCGGCGCAGCGCACACCATCGATGCGCTGAGCATCATGTACGCGCTCGACGACCACATCGTCTCACCGCTCCTCTCGCGCGCTCTTCCCTGTGTGGCGAGAGCAGCGCAAGCACCAGCAGCAGCAGACGCTGGCGAGGCCTTTCTCCAGGCGCTCATTCGCGCAGCGCAATCGCAAAGGAGCGTGTCCCAACTCGTCGAGCTGTGCTTCGAAGCTGCAGTGGCGGCCGTCGAGCATGGCACCTTGGAGGAGGTGCTTGGCGGTCCACTCTTTTCCGCCTCCATCATTGCCAGTCTATGCACGAGCGTGGCCGTGTTCCTAGCTCCCGATCAGGTCATCGATGTCCTGCAACATGTCAATGCCCGACTCGCCGCGCTCTCAGACCACGCCCAGCAGGAGTCGGCGGCGGCGGCGGCGGCGGTGACTTTGCGCCTCGCCAGCAGCATCATCCTCCACATCGACCTTCCAGAGCCTCTACGTCACCAAACGGATGCACAGCTTTGCCTCGTGCTGGAGGACATCGTCGGCAAAGCAGAGGAATGCGGCATCGAGGCGCTGGCAGAGAGTTTGCATCTGCATCGCGCTGTGGACCTGCGATTGCGCAGCGGGAGAGACTTGTCGGGAGTCGCGAATGCCGAGGACGGCGACGGCGACGGCGACCGTACTGCGCAAGTATCGCGCAACATAACACGCCATAGACGCACCTTTGAAAGCGCTGGCGCACGCATCTGCAAGATCATCGCGACGGGCACGGCCACAACGGCGCTGCTCTTGTCGTTCGTCAAGCTGGCGCTGCACTTTGCCACCATACACGATACGGACGCGCCCCCGCCCGACCACCTCGATTTTGCAATCGAGCGAGTCATGCAGCTTTGCTCTGGTGGCAGCGACGACGCAGCACTCGCATCGACGGCGCAGGACAGGCTCGCTTGCCAAGCTGCGGTGGTTTGGGAGCTGAGCGAGGCGTTCGAGTAAGTCGTTTGCACGAGCGCGCCAACACATACGCCCAGCTGACGCCTTTTACCCTGCATACTCGACAGCGTATTTGCCCCTCGACATGCTCTCGTGCAATTTTGCAAAAAGTGTCTCTTGCCAGCATGGCACGCGCACTCGATTGGTGCTGATGAGAGTCGCTCACCGCTGCACTATCTCGCTCGCGACGCCGCTTTTCTGGAGCTGGCGAATTGGCGTCAAGCCATACTCGCGGCAGTGCAGAGCGAGAACGACGGCGTAATACTGGCGCTCGACTTGCTCCCCATGGCTTACTTTGACATCGACTTGAAGCGATCCTTGCTCGTCTCTTCTCTTGGCGTTGCTGCGTCTCTTCAGCGCAGCGACAGCACCACGACTGCACCGATCGTGCTCAGATTCCAGACGCGCTTGCTGGAGAGCTTGTCCGCCGAGCTGCCTTCTCACGCTGTCCATCAAGAGGTGAGCTGCAGTGCTATCGAATGCGGCGTAAATGCAGACTGACAGCGCTTGCGCCCTCCAACAGCTGCGAGAACAATTGGTCGAGGCTGCAAAACGCGCGCTCTCTGCGCCCTTTGCAGGGGCGAGCGAAAGTGGGCGCCTAATCTCTGCCTTTGCCACGTCGTTTGTAAACTGGGCATCGAGCGCAGCGCCAAACCAGCAGTCCCAGTGGTGGAGCACCCTGGCCCAATTCTTGCAGGGCGCCAGAGATGCAGAGCAAGTTGCCAGCTCTCCGGCGTCTCAGCTGCAGTGCGCATCTGCCCGCGCAGCAGTACTCGGTGCGTTCTCAGAGAGAGCCGGCGAAAATCGAAGAGCGCCTTCGGAAGAGATCATTGGGGTATTGCAAGATCAGCTTCTGGGGACGATGCAGGACGACGTGTGGAGCATCACTCACAGTCTCGCACATCAAGCTGCGGCTCAAGCTGCGCAACAGATGCTGCAGCTTCGACTGCGCCTCCAGCTGTCGCATCATTTGCAAACGTCTTCATCAAGCCTGCCCGAGTCGGGTGCGGCCACGCTGCTCGAGCGCAAAACTGTCGAATACATCTGCGCTGCTTTCACGGGTGATCTCGCGCTCCAGTACGTGCGATTGCTCGGTGCTGTACTGCAAACCCCTACGCATCCGCGCGTCTTGGGCGGCCGCATCGCCCTTGCCCTCGCTGCTATTCTTGCGAGCGTTGAGTCTGCAACTCCAGACGATCTTGCGAGTGCCTGCGCTGCATGCACATCCAAGCTTACTCGCGAAGATTACGACGCAGCGTTGTCGACCGCACTGGACGCCCTGCGGCTAATCTTGACCGACTCGAGCGCAGCAGCAGGAGCGGCAGCAGCAGCAGCAGCAGCAGCGCGACGACGCGACGCTCGAGGTCTGCTCCTCACCCTGCAGCACCTCCTTCAACGCGGTCCCGAAGGAACGCTGCAGATGGCACAAAGGCAGTGGATGGCGCTCTTGGGCACTGTCAACCTCTACATCGATACGCTTCCCCTTGTGCTCCTCTCGCCAATCATGCACCTCATCCAAAACGTCGTCTCGACCCGAGCCATGCTCCTCCGGCTCGCCGACGTCAGCTTGCTCCTGACCATCATCAGCAAGCTCATCGGACCGCGGTCACGACTGCGACAGGCACATGAGGAGGAGGCCTTCGTGCCGAGCTCGGCCATCTTCAGATCCATCAACACGACGCTGGGCGCCGTTTGCCGCCTGCGCAACGATCTCGTCTCTTGCGCTCTCCCACACCTCATGGTCGTCCTGATCCGCCTCGTGTCCCTCTTTGGTCAAGCACGTGCAGAGGTAGCACCCGCCCACTTGCACAAGGTCACTCAAAATTCACCCTCGTGGCTAGACATTCTCCAATCACCGCTCGACGAAAGAGACGCGCAAAGCATGGCTCGTCTGTTGACCACGCTCACCACCAAGTCCACCCTCGCCAACGGCACCGGCAGCGCAACTAGCAAAAAGCGCAAGCGAAGCGCACCCAGCAAATCGACATCCCTTGCTCAGGCCTTTTCAAAGTACGCGCCCCACGTCCTCGCAGCTCACATTCGATCTCTCATCCATTCAGCCACCTACGTTTCTGCTCGGTGCAGGACTGAGCTGAAACCGGGCCTGTATGCGCTGTGCGAGATGATGGGAACGCATGAGAGGGACAGCTTGGTGCTGTCCGACATGGATCAGGCTCAAAGGTCCATCCTCAAGACCATATGGGGCGATTGGGAATCTCAGAGGTACCGGGGAGAATAGCAGCATCTCCGTGCGCCCATCTCCGCTAGCAATGCCACTTCATACCCTGTCACCGTGTGCGTGTGTGCGCGCTTTTGATCGTGGTGTATTGCGAGGACGAGAGAGAAATGGCTACAGGAGAGAGTCGTAAAGGGTCGTGTCGATGAAAGTGTTGGCGTGCCAGTGAGACCGCGCTTCTAAGCTACGACTGCAGCGCCGGGGTTGCGAAAGTAGCCGTGGTCTAGGCAGCGTTTGGCTGCGAGTATGAGTCGAAGGCGAATGTCAGCGCCGCTGTTCTCGCTCACCACGGAACACCGCCATCACCGCTCACCGCTGACTCTGCCTGCTGGGTCATACACCAACATCGACCTTAACAGCTCGATACCTTGACCGTCCAGGGCGGGCACCGCTTTGCTGAGCGGCATCCCGTTCCAACGAGGAAAGGTAGCCTTGTAGTCTGGAAGGTTGCCCACACCTGGCCACACCTCCTCGGTGGGCGTTCCAAGCGTTCTGTGCGGCGGCAAATTCAGTGAGCGTGCGACCTCAGCCCGGCGCGTTTCCGTCGTGCTCACCTAAAGATGCGGAAAATCTCATCGATTTCGGAATCTCCGGGAAAGAGGGGAGCGCGCATTGCCATCTCGGCAAAGATGCAGCCTACGCTCCACATGTCGATGGCCGTGCTGTAGTGTCTCGACCCAAGCAGCACCTCTGGCGCCCTGTACCAAAGCGTCACGACCTGTGCGAAAGCGCGCAATCGGATCAGCGAGGCGACCAAGGAAACGCACTTCACTCGACCCGCCCCACTCACCTCGTGGGTGTATGTGCGAAGAGGAATGCCGAAAGCACGCGCGAGCCCAAAGTCTGCCAGCTTTAGGTTGCCCTCCTTGTCGATGAGGAGATTTTGTGGCTTGAGGTCTCTGTGAAGGATGCGGTGGGCGTGGCAATAGTAGATGCCTCGGATGAGTTGAAAGGTGAATTTCTGCGGGGCGAATGTCGCTGTTAGTCACCTCGCGTGTGCGATTCGAGACGATTCTCTACTGCCACTCACCCTGACAATGTCAGGACCCATGCCCTCTTTGGAATGCGCGACATTGTCCATATACTTTTTCAAGTCCAAGTCGAGGAATTCAAAGACGAGGTACAGCTTGGACTCCTGGTGGATAATGTCGAGCAGCCTGTGGTTGTATGCGCGGGCGAGTGCGTCGATTGTGAGCTCACATGCATGCTAGTGCGACCATGAAGCCCCGACCCACCTGACGATGTTGTCATCCTTCAGCTCCTTCAACAGACTGATTTCCCTGATGGCCGTCGATGGAACGCCCTCATCCTCTGCCTCCAAACGAATCTTTTTGAGGGCCACGATGCGACCATTGGCGCCTTTGCTCAAGTCTTTGGCCTTGTACACTACTCCATATGTGCCTACAGACAGAGGCCGAGTTTGGAAGCGCGCAAAAGTGTGAGTGCCCGTTGCGACGCGATGCCGACCTGCGTGCGGTCTTCAAGCAGGCCTGCTGGTGCCAGTACGCGCATTCACTCACCCTCTCCAACCTTTTCCAGCTTTTGGTAGTTCTCCATGCTTGTTGTGTCTGCTGTCTATTGTGGGCACTGCTGGGGGGCTGTGGGTGCGGGTGCGGGTGCGGGTGTGGGTGCGGGTGTGGGTGCGGGTGCGGGTGCGAGCAGACAAGAGTCGAGGTCGAGGTCGAGGTGCTGACGCAGACGTACGTGCGTGCGTGAATGAAAGTGACGTCGTCCTTGCGATCGTGGTCGATGGGTACGGAGGTCTGCAGTGAAAGCCGCCTGTTGTTGTTGCTGCTGCTGTTAATGCCGTCACGAGGATGGGCTGGAGAGTGATGGTTGCGCGATGAAAGGCAGACGCGGGCGGGCGGGCGGGTGAAGCCTCCTCGCTTCCATCCATCCCCCCTCAACGCTCATCACACCCTCGCTCGCTCTCGGCAGGCCGGGGGGTCTTCGCACTCAGCCTCGCACGCACGCACGCACGCACGCACTGCCCTCGATATGGTCACGCCCGTGCCTGGATGTCCCATCGCATCGCTCGCGCGCTCGTTCGAGATCGACAAAGCACACCCAACAGCAACAGCAACAGCAACAGCAACACGCGTCAGAATAGCGCGCGCCGCGAGTCGGTCGCGCAGAAGAGGCGCGTATACATACAGCACAACGCACTCAAGACTCGCGACTTGCCTGGCTGTCGCGTGTTGTTTCGCGAACAGCCGCCAGCCGCGGCGGACTGGCGCGCCCTTGCAGCAGCACCAGCACCAGCACCATGCAGCTATGTTATACAGATCCGATCCACGCGCTCAGCCAGCGGGCATGCATGCAGTCTTGAGCGCAATGAACCGCGCTCAACTTCGTGACTGCTGCGATCGAGACTCTGACTCAAAGGCGGCCCGGCCGCCTCGAGTCTGATGACTGCGTGGAATCCAAGATTCACGATCGATTCATTTGATTCACGCTTCCATCTTGACTCTCAAATCCAACCCGGGCCAAACGTGACTTGAACAATAAGGAACCAAGAATCAAAGAATCGAAATTCGTGCTTCACGTGATGTGGATGTATGGATGCCCCTGCAACTCAAGACTCATCAAGACTTTTGACTTGTTGACTCTCGCTCGAGACTCAAGACTGGCGTCCCCGGCCAACATTCTGGGCTCCAAAGTCACGATCCAAACAAGTTCGCATGTATACAACAACAAGTCCGCGATTCACATTTCGTGATCCAGACAGAGTTCCGATCGAGGTAAAAGCTGGACATGGTACCTGGTAAATCTTGAATTACAGCTACATCCCCTCGATCACCATGCACCAGTCTGACAGTTTGAGTCGCGAGTCTTGAGTCAAAGTAAGGCTCGCACGCGCACGCATGATGCTGATAATGATCGATATATGGCGCGCAACGGAGCGGAGCGGACCCGCGGCTGTCTGCGTCGATTAGAAAAGGCGTGGGTATGTACCTACAGTACATATATAGATTTGCCTTGTGGCGTTCGCTTTTGAATTGAATCAAGAATCAATTACCGGTAGCGTGCAGCGGCGGCCGCGCGGTCTGTCTGTCTGCAGCACATGCGACGTCTGACACTTTTGACTTTGACTCGAACCGCAAAAGAGTTCAGAGTCCATGCTGCACGTCTCACGACTTTGGCCGCAAGTTGCTTTAATAGCACTCTTGCATGCGTGACCATCACACCTTGCCCCGTGCGCCTCGACTCGACTCGACGCTCGCGCGCTCATTCGTGTTTCGTGTCTCACGATTCGCACTCGATCGTGACTGCTGCTGCGGTGACTCGACTCAGACTGGAGCAGCAGCAGCGGCGGCGGCAAGAAGCTTGGAGATTGGTGTGACTCTTGGACTCCTCTCCTCGACTCGGCAAGTGCCTGCAACGATGAGAGAGTAGCGGCAGCAGCAGCAGCATCAGCATCAGCATCAGCGGCAGACCTGATGAGGTCCTTGGGCGCATGCTGATTGATCAGGCAGCACCTCTTACTCGCGGCCTCGACTCGAGTGTCACGGCAGGCAGGCACACATCACACACGCACACACATGGACAGTCGGCCGATCGGTCGTCAAGCGAGCAATCTTGAATCGCGCACAGGATTACGAATCGCGAACAGCACAGCACGCCCGCGCGATTCAATTGCCGTCTGGATCAGGGAGGGATCAGACAAATCGCGCGTGGAATTGCGATTGCTATTTGGCGCGTCGTGTCGCAGCAGCTAGGAAGAAGCTCGAGTGGGCGTGCTGGGCGAAGGTATTCACTCACACTCACGACTCACGGGGGCTGCATATATGCGATCATCATCACTCGATCGAGACTCGAGACTCGAGACTTGGGCGTATTTGGACTGACTGCATGCACTCTGTCTCTGTCTCTGTCTCTGTCTCTGCGCCGGCTAGTCAGCCAAGGTATAGCTGAGCTGAGCACCGCGCGGCGATCTCGTGATATCTGCCCATCTCGCTGCTGCTGCTTGCATGCACGCCTGCCGCGCCTTCCCTTCCCCTTTCGTCAAGCATTGCCCTGCGAGAGAACATCAGCACAATCGGCAGCCGCGCGGTAGTCAGCAGTCAGCAGCCAGCAGCCAGCGATCAGCGATCAGCGATCAGCGATCAGCGATCAGAGCAACTACAGCAGAGGACGGCGGCATATAAGGCCGCTCTCGCTGCTGCTCCTGCTCCTGCTCCCAAAAGGAACGCCACGCCACGAACGCATACGCTTAGACAGCGCAACACGCCCACCTTCGCACCAGCGCCCACAAACACACACCCACACCCACACCCACACGCCCACGCCATGCTGCTGCCCGACCGCGATGTGGAGACATCATTGCCCGCTGACAACAGTCAGAGTCGAAATGGATTCACCGTGAGCCTCAAGGATCGCGCAAAGAGCATTCCCTTCGGTCAATCCTGCACCAACTCGCCACCCATGCCGCCGCCCCGCGATCAAGACCTGATGTCCGTCGCCCCGCTGCCCGCCGCCAACACTCAAACTTCCGCCGGCTCGCTACAGAGCCAATCGCAATCGCAATCGCAATCGCAATCCAGCGCTGCTCACCTCGAGCGCGATTCGGCCCTGGGCTCACCTTGCACAACGAACCTGAGCACCGTCTCCAGCATGGCCATGTCCACTCATCAGAGTCACGTCAGCCACGAGGATGTGCAGCCAGGCGGCGGCAGCAGCACGGCAAGCTCGGCTTCAGCCATCACCGTGGTGCGCCTGGACGAGTATGTGGCCCGACTGCAAGCTGAAGGGTTTGGACTGCCAAGCATCGTCGTGCGCCCCGATGACCTCTCCACACATGCCACCCATGCAGCAGCAGCAGCAGCAGTACGCGCCTCGTCAGCTCTGCTGCCAGCTGATCGTGGAGCAAGCGTAGCCGCGCTGGATGTGCGGGATGATGATGATGATTTGCGCAAGAGGGTGTACGGCAATGTGGAGCAGCAGCAGCAGCCTTCGCTCAGACTGGCCTCTAGGCACAGGCACGGACACGGACGAGCAGCAGGCACGCCTCGTTCCGTGTCCGACGATACGTTTCACAGCGTGTTTTGTCAAGACGAAATCTCTTGTCGAACTCATCCTCAAGCCGATCCACGCGCCACGAGGGATGCCGCTCCATCTGGCTACGAACGCGCTGCTACCCTGCCACCTTCTTACGTCACGGGCAATCCGCACACGTCCACTGCAACTCGCTCGTCTCACCCCGACAACGGCATCATGCACGCCAACGACGGCGGTTCATCAAGTTTCCACCCCTCGCTTCATCGCAATCCTCCTCAGCGCGACGATACATCTTGCTCCATGCCCGCCGCTTCATGCATGCCAGAAGACATTCAGCGCGTGTCCGCATTCTTTGGCGGCGTGCACTTCAGACCCGACTTGTGGACCAATCTGCGCGTCTGCCTGCGATTCGGCGCAGATGCTGGTCGCAGGCGCACGTTCGGTACGCGTGGAGATCGGTGAGTGGAGCGTGTTGGGGAAGGGGAGGGAGGTGCACGTCGTGTCTTTGTTTCTCCCCGCCCGGATGGAGCATTGACAATGTGGTTTGGTCGTTTTGCACGACTCTCCTTTAGGATGCTCAAGCTGATCGTCAGCACGGCAGAGGACATCCTCGAAGAGAATCGCGAAATGCTCGGAGGCAGTGAGTGACGAGAATTTGGCGCGTCAAAACGTAGGTCGTCCGTCGCCCACTCACGCCCCCCAGCACCATCGCTTGCTCGCCTACTACCCCCTCGTCCAGGCTTTCAACCTCCTACCAGACTGATCGAGACGGATGCTGAACTTGGCAAATGGGCGCAGAACCGCATGCGCGACCTCACGACGGGTCATCTAGCAGGCGACGAGGTGCGAGCCTATGCTGGCCTCTTCAAGGGCGGTGAGCGATGGCGCGCGCGCGCTCGTCAAATCAATCTTTGGCTCACACGCGTTTGTTTGATTGTTTTTTTCCCCAAGTCTGCTACTTTGTCTACCGCAGTGTGGGCGAGGCAGGCACTGCTCGCGCCCTCAAATACATTGGTCTCGGCTCGGAAGTGAGCACGTAAGGATGCCGGCCCTTTTGTGCACATGCCAGCTTGCCACGCTGCTTCCCCTCCCCACCACCGACTTTGCTCTCGTCAACCCTGTCACCTCATCTCGCTTCGGTATGTTGCCTCGTAAAGAATGCTCGGCTCGCGGCGCGCGTCACCCTGTTAGAGCCACCCATCTTGTATGCAGTCTGCCATCATGTGCCCGTCTTTCCAAAGGCTTCTGAACCTGCTCATGTGAGGTGATAATAGCATGAATTGGGTCAAGACGATGCGGACAAAAGGTTCAATTTCCGCCCAAGCAGCGATCAATCGACCAAAGCGACCGGCCAGGCGCCACGAAGCGCATTGACGAGCCACAGTCTGCCTCCCCCATCAAGCTCGCGACGCAATTCTTGGATGCTAATGTCGCGCTCTTGCACCAAGCCCCGCCTGACCAGCTCTTGTCTTGCCAAGCCTGGCAAAAAAGGCCGTCTGGAGTGGGGCGTAACGAAGCGCACCTCGCGTGATGAATCACGTAGTGGTGGAGAAAGCTCCAAGACGATGTTGGCAATGCTGCTTTCGGTGAGGTAGCGCTGCGAATCTGCCTCGCCCTCTTGCTGCCACAACAATACATCGAAGCAAGTGCCGGCAGGTTTTCCAGCAGGTAAAAGCGTCGCTCCGACATGCTCCCTCGCCTCGTCGTACACCTTGCGAGCCATCGTCTTGTGTCGCATGAGCACTTGCGCTTCCCTGGATAGGCTCGATGCCACGCCGACCGTATTGAGGCGCACCGAAACTGCAGCGTCGACCGCTGGCGTGGGAGATAGCCCAAAGTGTTCCACCTCGACGTGACCGCGAGGATCCACAGCGACTCTGACCCTCTTGGCCTCGCTGATCGCTCCCAAGACGCCGTCTAGCTTTGCTAGCAACACACTCTGCTCCGTAGCAGCCTTGACGGGCTCCAAAGATGGGTCAGGCCAGACGTCTGGTGCGACGTGGTGCAGCGCTTCAAAGCCGTCGTGCAGTCGTTGCAGATGTGCGGCAAGAAAAGGAATGCGCTGATGCAGGCGATGCGCTGCGATGGTCGCTGGCACAGAAGCGTCTGCTCGCGACTGCGCAAGCAGGGAGCTGAAGGGCTCCGGAAAGTGATCTTGCAGCCGACCAGACCATTCGCCCTCCTGATCGGCATTCAGGCGCAACGTGGTAAAGACTTGGCGCGGGATGCTCGTCGAGCGCGCAGCATCTGTTGCAGCCTGGCCACCCTTGTGTCGCCAAGCAGCCTTGTTGGCATCTCGGATGCGCAGCGACATCGACCTGAAGTGCGGTAGCATGTAGCGCATGAGTAGCCGTCGCTGGAAATGTCGCGCTTGTGCCGCAACAGACTCACCAAGTCCCGAATGCGAGCTGAGGCATGCGATCGAGTTTGGAGCTCCATCCATCAGTCGGCGCCACAAATGCACACACAGCGCAGCGTCTGCACCCACTCACTAGAAAGAATGCGATCCAGACAAGCTGACCATCGAGGAATTGTGGATGGGTGATGGACCAAGCGAATAGGCTCGTGCTCGAGATGGGCCCAACAGCTCTGCTCAGACTACCCAAGCTCTGACCCAGCCCATTGACTCGACCCAGGCTCGCCCTGTTTGGTGCGACGTTGTTGATGCACAGCGTGCCGCTTACGATGGAGATGCCACCGATGGATTTGAAGACCAGCATGGCTCCCAGCACGGTCCACACCTCTGCCCTGCCGAGCCTCGCCGCCACATGTGCGAGCGGGAAAAAGAGAAAAGTGCTGGCCATGAAGGGCAAGCTGCGCTTGAGGACGTGCTGCGGTCCGCCGAGACGCTTCTCGAGAAAGGGAAAGAGGAAGAGCTGGATGAAGATGGCCAAGACGCCGTTGGCAGCCAAGATGGTACCGACGTCCTGTTTGGTGAAGTCCAAGCCTCCCTTTTCGATCGGTGTGAAGCAAAAGAGGGGCAAAGCGGACATGTATGCGACGTTGATGAGGTTGATGAGTGCTTGGTTGAACAAGACGGTGAGAATCTTGGGCTTGAAGATTTCCTTGAATGACGCCGGCTTCTCCTCATCATCGGTGATGGGGGATGGAGCGGCGGGCTGATTGTGCGAGGCTCGTTCGTCGCTGTTCTGCAGCAGCAGCGGACGACGCTCAGCATCGGGCTCATTCTGCAAAGCACGAAGTGTCAGCTTTGAGGATGCTCTGCTGAGCGAAGCACGGACCAGATCGGGCTCTGACAAGCGGTGGGATAGCCTCGGCGTTGCTTGCCCAGACTCCTGCAGGCGCGGTGTCTGAGATGCGCTGGCCGCGTTCAAAGGAGAGGAGGCGGAGGCGGCATCTGCGCTCCTCCTTGCAGCGGCAGCCTTGACCTTGGAGGGCAGCGTCTGGGAGAGGAGAGAGCAAAGGTCAGAGCGAGGCGAGCGCGCAATGATGCACAGCAAGCGCGCGCAAATGCAAATGCTCACCTCTTGGAGAAAGAGAAAGCCGACGAGGAGACCGAACAGGTTGAGCAGGCCAGCAACGCCGCACGGCAACCAGTAAGGATACCTTTTCAGAAACTGGCTACGACCGAACCAATCGGGAAAGGTGCTTGCGGGATCGCTGAGAGTGCCGCCGATGGCAGGACCGATGATGCTGCCAATGGCGAACATGAGGGGCAAAAAGGTGAATGCTCTAGCTTGATTGCTGTCGTCTGTCAACTCTCCCAGCACGCTCTTGATGACGGCGATGTTGCCGTTCATGAGACCATTGATGGCGCGCGCCAAGATCATGGCGTGAAAGGATTTGGCCAGACCGAAAGCATTGACGCTGACAAAAGTGCCTGCCAGACCGATCAGCAGCACGGGTTTGCGACCGATGCGATCGGACAGCGAACCCCACACCATGCCGGTCAGGAACTGCACCACTGCGAACAGCGATTCCACCAATCCAGCATAGTCTGCGCGGTGCGGTGCGGTGCGGTGCGGTGCGGTGCGGTGCGGTGCGTTCAGCCTGGCTGGAGTCAGACCTGGGCATGCCATGCCATGCCATGCCATGCCATGCGCTCCCACTCCCAGACTCACAGCCAATCTCGTCTTTTGGCACGTCTGGCAGGTTATCGTGCAGCATGTAGGGGATGAATGGGAAGATGCACTGCAGGGCGGCAGGGCGGGTGAGCGCGTCAGTGACGGTGTTATTGCGCTGCTGCGGCGTGCGTGCGTGCGTGCGTGCGTGCGTGGATCAGACAGCGGCTCACTGTGAAGGCGATGGCTGTGGTGATGATGGGGTGCATGAGCGAGTGGGGTGATGGGGATGAGGATGAGAATGAGGATGAGGATGAGGATGAGGATGAGGATGAGGATGAGGTGGCATGTATGCGCAATCAACAGCCTCCCCGCGCGACTCTAACACTGACCCCCCTCCCCGCTCTCCACTCACGTTCGCTCAACCTCATGACGCAGAGGATGAAGAGCTGCATCTTGGGCAGCGGTGTCGCCTTGGCAGAGGAGTCCGAGTGCGAGTCCGAGTGCGAGTGCGAGTCGGCTCTGCTGCCGCGATGATGAACATGGTGATGGTCTGAAGCTCGTCTGCGCTCGGATGGATGCTGCAACAGGCCTCGCCTCTCTTGCTCTGCCTCCGCCTCTCCCGCGCCGCTTCGACGGAATGGCCACCACGCCATCGTCCCTGTTTTCTGTGGATATTTGGCTGCCTTGTCTCCTCGCACAGCACAGCACAGCACAGCGCAGCACAGCGCAGCGTTGTTGGTGAGTGAGCGGCGTGTTATTGGTTTGGCTTGGTGAGGATGAGTGAGGGGGGAAAGGGGGAGGGAAGGAAGGCGGAGGATGATATGAGGATGCTCGCGACGTGTTTGTTGCATTCAACGATTCATTGTGATTCACTTAAGACGCCGATGCCGATGCCGATGCCGCTATGCCGCGAGCACATCTGCGCACAGCCCGCCGTCCGTCAGCTCGATCGGCTTTACGGCACCGATCATGGCCGACGGTCAAAGCAAGAATCACGTGACATCGCTTTCGCCCGCGTCAAAAGGGAAATCAAAATCAATGAAGAATCACCAATCGTGAATCTTGAATGCTTGATTTTCGATTCAAGATTCGATTCGCGGATTCGTGATTACATATACACACATCATCGGGCCACGCCATGCCATGCACACTCACGACTCACGACTCACGACTCACGCTCACACTCCGACCGTTCCTCCACTTCAACACGCGCCCACATCCCCTTCACAACGCGACTCGTCATCACCCACACCCACACCACCACCACCACCCCACGACACCATCGCGCTGCCGCAAAGCTTGAGTCCAGATCAGGCGCGCGCGCAAGGTCACGCCCTCCATGGAGCAGCAGCAAGCATCATGCCCATCGCAGCAGCTGGAACAGCTATCGTTGCAGGAGGCAGATTTCGAGGTGGAAGAGAAACAATGGGAAGGGCAGCACCACCAGCACCACCAGCAGGAGCAGGAGCAGCAGCAGGAGCTCGACGATGCGCTCGGACTGCCGAGAAGGCTGACCATCGTCTATGCCACCGAGACGGGCACTGCACAGGATGTGGCACATAGGCTGGCAAGAGTGGCGAGGAGGCGCAGGATGGAGGTGGAGGTGGTGGCGGTGCAGAGCTACGGTGCTGTGAGTGTGAGCGCGTGCTGCGTGCTGCGTGCTGCGTGTATGCGATGCGCCATCCATCATTCGAAGCCTGCCTGCTCATGCCCCGCACACACATACGCGCACACACACGCACACACACACACGCACGCACACACGCACACACACACACGCACGCACACACGCACACACACACACCAATGTCTTCGCAGCTGACTCTTCCAGAGCAGAGGCTCATCGTGCTCATCATCTCCACCACCGGTCAAGGCGACTTTCCCGCCAGCAGCATGGCATTCTGGAAGTTCTTGTGTCGAGCAGGTCTGCCCACCGACATTCTGCAGGACACGCACTTTGCCACGCTGGCATTGGGCGATTCCAGCTACGAGAGGTTCTGCTGGCCTGGAAGGATGCTGCACAACAGATTGCTCCAGCTTGGCGCATCCCCATTGCTGCCCCATCAAGACGCAGACGATCAGCACTACCTCGGGTGAGCGTGGGTGTGGGCATCATCCCACGCATCTTGCTGCACACTCCCCCCCCCCCCTTCATAGTCGCTTATGCTCTCTCTCTCCCCTGATCAGCATCGATGGTACGCTGCATCCGTGGACAAGGCAGCTGTTCGATGTGCTAGAGGAGCACTATCTGCAGCAGTTGTCTCCTTCCCTCAGCTTCATCCCCGACGATGAGCCGCTGCCTCCACTCTTGCGGCTCGTGAGATCCTCAAACACAAACGCACAAGCCAGCACCAGCACCAGCAAACTGCCAAGCCCTGCACCACAAGTCGACAGCTCATCCAGCCGCATTCACAAGGCCGTCGTGGAGCGCAATGATCGCATGACCATGCAGACACACTTTCAGGATGTCAGGCTGCTCAGATTGGTCGCACACGACTCGGAAGGATCATTCGGGTGAGCGGCGTCAAGATGCATTTCGCCAATCATCCTCGTGCCTGATCAGCTCATCATCTCGCCTCGCAGCAGGTACGAGACGGGCGACGTCGCTGTCCTGCAGCCAGAAAATTCTGCCGCAGAGGTGCAGAGGTTTCTAGATGCTGCCGGCTGGGCGGACACGGCGGACACGCTCTTTGAAATGCGAGCAGACAGCGATGGTGAGCAGATTGAAAAGCCAAAGTCGCGGGGCATACGGTGCTCACCCGCTCTCTCTGCACGCAGAGCGACCTCTACCAGCTCCCTTTGTCAAAGGTCAGCTTGTTACGCTGCGCACCCTACTCACCAGGCATCTCTCACCCCTCAGCGTGCCGAGAATGTCCTTCTTTGACGTCATGCGGCATTGGGCGCCCAAGGGTAGTCTGCAGCGCGAGAAGCTCGACGAGTTTTGCGGATCGGCACCGGAGGGCCAGTCGCACAACGAGGGAGCCGATGAGCTGTACGAGTATGCGATGCGAGTGCGCAGGACCTGCACAGAGGTCATCGAAGAGTTTGACGAGGTCAGGATCCCGCCGGATTACATTCTCGATCTGCTGCCCCCTTTGCGTCCACGCGAATTCAGCATCGCTTGTGCCAAAGAGGTGAGTTGAGCGCGCGCATTGAGCCCCCTTAGCCTCGAGCTGACTCGCACGGCAACCCTCGCACAGACTAATGAATGCATTGTTGAGCTCGCAATTGCGCTCGTCAAGTATCGAACGCGACTCGATAAGCCTAGACGAGGAGTCTGCTCGCGTTGGGTAGAAACATTAGAGCCAGGTAAGGAGGATGACGTGCTGTCTTTTTGCGCAATCGATGCACCCAAGACTCATGCCCTTTCCACCCCCCTCAGGCACAATACTGCCGGTGCGTTTCAAGCGTGGAACACTGCGTCTGCCCCAGTCGCCGCAGACGCCCGTCGTGTTTGTTGGGCCTGGCACAGGGGTTGCGCCGATCCGAGCTTTGGTTCAACAGCGAGTACGGTCGCTACCAGCGCGCAATTCAGACCCCAACAACACACTAGTGTTTCTGGGATGCAGACACTCGCAGAGGGACTGGCTGTTTAGGGACGACTGGAAACAGCTCGCAGGAGAAGATGCTCAGAGTAGTCCGATACTGAGGTATTTTTTGGCAGCCTCGCGCGAGGCGGAGGATGGTGCCAAGACGTACGTGCAAGACAAGATTTTGGAGCAGAGCGCGCTTGTCTGGGACGCCCTGCGTCCCAGCAGACACGCCACACATGTACCCGGAATGTCAAACGGCCATACCGATGCTCGAAGGGGCGGAGGCTATGTGATGATCTCTGGCTCTTCGGGCAACATGCCATCAGGAGTCAGAAAGGCGGTGGAACAAGTGGCAGTTGAACGCGGTGGCTACACGGAGCAACAAGCGAAGGAGTACGTGGAGGGCATGATTACCGATGGGCGGTGGCAAGAGGAGTGCTGGAGCTAGATGGTATTTGTCAGGCTGCCGCTCCAGCCAGAGATGCTCCTCTGCTCAAGCCGCTATGCCATCGCTCTCCACCCACATTCGAACATTGATTTATGCCAACTCTAGAAACCGTCGCGATGTCGCATTGCCCTCCTTTGCAAGTTTGAAGAAATGAGTACAGAACAGTCGGGTGGCCACATCTTGGCAGATAAGCCACTCGCGACCAAAGCAAGCGGTCCCTTTTGTGTGCGCGGTATCATTACGTCGATGTGTTCAAACAAGTCGAAATCTACCGCGACCGTGCTTGTCCATGAGATGGAAGCTTCAACCTGCTACGCAAACGTGCCCGCCCTATTGACATGCATGCGCCAATCTCGGCAAGGTACCAGCAAGTCATGAAGACGTGGAATATACGCTTCAAGCTCCGCGCCACATTTGTTGGAGCAACTTCATGTTGTACAATCTGACTTTGACGACGCGTTCCCTTTGTTTGGCAACGTCGACCTTTGTGAAGCCTCTACACCTCTCTGCCCTGCCTCAGCTTCCCGCTTAACCGTTCACGATCAGTCTCCACCTTTGGGAACTTGACATTCTTGGCAATTCCTGGGGAAATGTCCCCAGGTGGGTAGGCTCCGTTGGCAACGTCGATCCATTCCACTCTGAAATCACGCCCCAACGTCACCTCTTTGACGAACTCCTCTCCCTCAGCCTCGGGAAAGCCGAACTGCTCAGCAATCTCTGGTACTATAGCCTTGCCAGGCGCAATTTAGCAATGGAGTTGATCATTGACTCCAGAGTCACAAGACGCACAGTCAGCTCTAGCACATTGCTTTTCCACGATGAGCGCTGGACGGACATCAGGCCTTTTGCACATGCCGTACTTCTTCTTCATGTTCTTGTTGAGCTTCCACATTTTGCCCAGAAGCACCAATCAGTCAACTCCCTTGCGGCGTGGTTTGGCAATTGGCATAGAGTGCATTACGCTGGTTGGACTAGTGCGCACCAGTGCTGGGTGAGGTCCACAATGGTCTTGCTGAGGATTGACAGGGCATCGAACACTGACCAAAATGGGCTGAACTCTGGCACGGGGTGCTGACACCAGAAGGAGCTGTTTGGAAAAGGGGGCAAAGCATGGCTATTTTTGCTTGTCTTGAGCATCTGCTTGGCCTTTGCGAAAGCTCAGAGATACAGCCACCAGTAGAAGGATGCAGTCTAGGCAACCTGGCAGGGCGCAAAGAGTAGCCACATTGCACACAGCATTCCTTGGGTGCATCAGATCCTCATCCAATCCCAAGCAGCCCAAACGGCGCCTTATGGTGCTCAGGGAGCGGAGCAATTAGATGCAGCCACTCCATTGGTGCCTTTAGCCCAGAAAATCATCATAATCGACGTGGCCAGTGAGGAGACAAGTCTGCGTTTTTGGAGGTGTTGCGGGATGTAAAACTTCTCCATCTGTGCCGCAACGAAGAGCATACATTGTCGAGAGTTGCCTTCTTTGGTGCTTTAGGTGGCACATGCAACACCATCAGCAGTCCCTTGATGCAAGAGTGCAGACTGCCAAGTACAGAGAAGCTTGTTAAGTTGGCTGTGGAGGAGGCTGGTACTGCCATCTCCAAGTTGCTTGCGATGGAAGCTGCCCAATTCGGTTTGGCAACAATCTGGGGTATGTCTCTGCAGCATCAGATGTTTACCGCTTTCCACTTGGCTTTGCGCAAGGACATTGCCAAGGTGCTTGGGATCACCGCTCTCAAAGCCTGGAGATGGTTCAAAGTGAAGACCTTTGTGAACCCTCCAGGCGCGCATTCCTCACCTCAAGCACAAATGCCGCAAGAGGCTCAATTTATTGAGCGCGCACAGATACCGTAAGAGGCTCAAGTTTGAGGTTTTGCGTTCTGTTTGTTCAGCTCAAGAAGCATGACATGAACCCTTGCCTGATGGTCACTGCAGCTTTTGAGCATTGGCACACAAGATGATGGGCTCAAAAGATCACTGATTGATTGTGAGTTGTGCAGCACATGCCTTGCATTCACCATTGCTGACTGGTGCGCATGTAGGTACAAAGATGCCTGTGCAAGGAAGCCAACCAGCATCCAGCAATCTGGACCATCTTGGCCCCCCTCCCTCTTTGACAAGCACAGCTTTGCAAGAAGGCAGCTGCTAGAGTTGTTGTGAATGCCAGAGATTGGATCTGTGCCATCGGTCGCAAGTCTTTGTACTGCCTGGCAGTGCTCAAAGTCGCAAACAAAGGCATCAGGCCATGGTCTTTGGCGATGACGGAGAACAAAAGAGAGGTAGTGTTCCCTGAGAGCTGTAGGACCACCCTTGATTGCTGTAGGGACTTGGCTTGTGAGCCAAGTGCGACGGTGAGCACGGAAGGCGTCCTGATAGGCACAGCCATCTGAGCTCTCGTCCACCAGCAATTCCAAGTACCTGCCGAACCTCTCGTACTGTCTATTGACGGGGGGCAACGAGCAACGCAGATGCAGTTCTGTGCAAATTGCCTGGGTGAGCTTGGCTTTAGCATTGTCCTGCTTGGTCTTGGCGTCTTTCCTGGCTTGTTCAGCAGTGTTTCTCTCTTGCCGTGCGGTGTTGCGCTTGGTCTTGGTGTTTGTCTTTGCTAGATCAGAGACTTTCTTTCCTTGGACAGCGTCGTCCCGCTCGGTCTTGGCCAGCACCGCCTGCTTGCTGGATGACCAGCAGGGCCCATGCTGCTCTGGCCGCATCAGCATTTGGTCGCATCATTGTGATGGCGGTGGTTTTGTGGGCGCGTGAACGCGCACGTTGCGAGACTGCTGACTGTGCGCGCGATGCGCATGACGCATGACGTCTCGCATTCACGATTGCTGACTGTGCACGCGCGCTATCCCTGCAGGTACAACGCCGTCTGTGCAAGGAAGCAGATCAGCATCCAGCCATCTGGTCCATCTTGGCCCCATCGCTCTTCAATGAGCGTAGTCCAGCAAGAAGGCCGTTGCTGGAGTCAACGTGTCCCGCACCAGCTGCATGCTGGATGAGCAGCAAGACCCATGCTGCTCTTGCTGCGTCAGCTTTTGGTCACATCATTGTGATGGTGGCAGTCCTGGAGACGGGAACGCACGCATCTATGCTACATCCTCTTCACTGCGGATTGGAAGGGTTCCATGCCGAGCCCGTGCTCCTGATCTGGCATCAGGACCACTACATTGCAGGGAAGATCAGCGTGGCGAGTGCTTTTTGCATTCCAGTGAGCAATCTGATCACAGGATTGCAAGTTGCGCTAGATCAAATCGACAGCCGGCAGATGACGTGTGAAACACGCTGTTCCACAGCATGGGGCAGAACATCACAAAGAGGGCCTACACCAGAGGCCTGAATGCCATCAACTTTGTGCAGCTGCAGGCAATGGAGGTCAAGGATGCTCAAAGCTTGTCCATCTTTGCAAAGCAAACAAGAAGTGTCAGTGTGAGGCAGTGACTGTTGTAGCTTGCAACAATCAGCAGAGCATTGTCAAAGACTACTGATACATGGGTCTATCTCAGAGTCACAAATGTTGGCAGCATGTGTCACAGAGAATGCAGGCATTCTGTACATCGACGGTGTGTCGTGAGTCTTGTCTGCTTGGACAGAGCCATGTATCGAAGCAAATTGTGAGAAAGCGCATTATTGTCTGGCTTGGATGTGAAGTGTTCAGACCTGATTGTCTTGAGTCTTGCTTGGTTTGTCTAAGATGTCAAGCCCGACTCCAGCCAGGTTGGATGCAGGTAGTCCCGTGCGCTTGAATGAAGATTGTCCAGCCAAGGGGTGATGGTGGGTGGATGCTCAGCCAAATTTGTGGCAGCAATTTGATCAGGTCAATGACAGTCAGCATGTCACCATGCTCATACGATCTGGGCCATGTTGGTATCTTGAGGTCTGCAGCCCTTTCACATTGCCCTGCATGGCATCCTTTTATTGATCTACAGCAAGAGGTTCTCAGCTTTGAGGTTGGCGCCAGTCTCGCGCCGGCGCAAAAGCTCTGCTGGGCAAGCTAGCCACAACATCCAGCAATAGCTCATAGTCAGGATTTGGGCTGTCGAGCATCGACATCACCTGCTCTTCACTGCGCCTGATTGCTGAAGCCGTTACCTCTGGTGGGGGAGGAGGGGGACAGGACATGTAGTTGTAGATCACCGTTGGGCGTCTAGGTGTGACAACCTCATCATCCCTGTAGTGATTTTGCACATACTGGGTGATCTTGGTGGCAGGCCAATCATGGATCCTTGCAAAGTGTTGGGCATCTGCTGTTTGGATCCATCAGAGAGTCCCCATTGGCATCCATGGCGTTCAGAGCGTCTACCAGAGCAGGACAAAGTTGCCAGAATGAGGGAGCAATGCTGGTTGGCCGGTGGCAAATGATTGTTGGGTTTGAGGCAGATGTGTCCTGATGAGCAGCTCTTCCACCCCTAGCGCGGTTCGAAACATATCTCTTGCGTACTTCTGATGTGGATGCTGCCAAGCCAGCTCTCTGGGTGTTGGCAATTGTCACATTATGATCTCCAGCCGCAGGTCCAATTGCGGGCCTCTCTGCAGCTGGACAAACAGAAGCTCATTGGCTTTGACAAACTTTCAACAATTAGAGTCTTGTGACTGAGTACGCAGGAGATCTCAATACTTTGTCACTGCAACAGGCCATTGCCCCTGAGCAGCGCAAGGGATCAGCTTTGTTGGTCTTGTCAGCAAGCACAGATGCCCTGTTGCCGCCCAAAAAGGGCGTCTCCCCCTTGGTGGAAGCAACCTTCTTGACTTGCTTGGACATTGAGCCCTCCTTGGCTTTGCTTGGCCTCTTCTACCAAACGCCTCGTCAACCAAGTTGTCTAGAAACCACTCTTGTTGCGGCGCCAGAGCCCTTCTGACTTGAGATGCCGGCCTTCTGAGACTTCAAAGTTGGGCGGTAGAGCGGCACATTGCGCCGGGGTGGTGAAAGAGAGGTGTGCATCGAGAGAGGTGCCCTCTCAGGACCACGAGGGACCAGCTTCATTGGTCTTGTCTGCGAGGGCAGTCGTCTCCCCCTTGGTGGAAGAAGCCACCTTCTTGGCTCGCTTTGAGGTGGAGCCCTCTCTTGCCTTGCTTGGTTGCTTCTCTGCACGATACACGTGGTAGAGCATACCTGCCGTTCCATCCCACACCTGTTGTTGCTTCTCCTGCATGCCAAAGGTGGTGGCGATGCCGTGCTCCTCGACAAGGTGTCTGATGTGGTCAATGCAGGTGCTTGAACTCAGCGTTGCCAACAACTCCAATGGCTCCTTTTTCAAAAGAGTGCACATTGTTGGACGAGGCCATTGGAGCAATGCCACTCCTTGAGCTGCCTGCCTTGCAGACTCTGGTGCTGGACTGGTCCTTCCTGCGGTGTATAAGCTTGCCATCCTTTGCCAGGCTCAAGGATGTTCACATCCTGGCCTCTGTGGACAAACAAAGCCAGGTCCCCGGGATGGCAGGGGCATTGAAGTTTGCACCAAAGACTGCTGCTGCAATCTGGCTTGCGCTCAATAGGGTGGAAGTGCTGGGGAGCCTCAGGAACACCTCAGTCTTGCAGAGTCTTGTTGACCTGGACATTGAATTTTGGAGCACAGAGGACATGCTGCACGGACAAAAGCGCAAGTGGGACAAGGTCCTGGACGACCACGTTGAGAACGTGAACTCTGCGGCCGATAGTCGCTTGCTACCCACTAGCCAAAAAGCTTGTCAAGGACAGCGTCAATCTCCGCAAAGCCTCTTTTCTTCACAACAATCAACAATGTTGGCTGTTCCTCCTCCTTCTGACCTTGCACCTCTTCCAACACCACCACCCCCAGCTTTCCCGACCCCTTCTTTGTCCCACCAGGTCACCCAATCTTGTCCTCTTTTCCTCGGGGACGACAACAACAACGACAATGTCTTGCCCCTATGAGCGTGCAGTGTGGCAGTTACCCAAGACTCTCTGTTGGCCTCCAGTTCAGCAAACAGCCACTTCTTCTTCTTCGCCTTTCCTTCCTTCACACACATCCACAATGTCAGCTGTTGCCCTACCTTTGCAGTCACCGTTCTAGCCAAAAAGCTTGTCAAGGACAGCGTCAATCTCTGCAAAGCCTTTATGCGCTTCAGATGTCCCACAAAGATAAGATGAGCAAGGCGCATGGTCAATTCTTTGAATGCTCACTTTGCCTCATGTGCGTGGCACTTGAGAATGAGCTGCCAGGTGCGCTGCAAGATGCCTGCCATTGGCAACAACATGGTGCTCCGCTTGCTGCCCTCTGCCAGCCTGCCCCCCTCGCCATCGGCCTTCAGCAGCTACTTGAGGGAGTTGAGCCAAACATCAGTCCTTGTTGCAATCCAGAACAAGCATGCGCAGGTGCCTGTTGTCACCTTGCGGGTCAAGAGCATGCTCATTTAGCTTGTTGATTTGACGGATGGCCTCTGTGAACGCCTACAGTGTCGAAGCCCGTGACCCGCATGGCCCTGCAGATAGATGCATACGTAAACACCTCCCTTACCCCTGCCTCACTCTTCTTCAATACTATCATCATCTCTCGTGTCTGTGTGTGTTTCGATACAGGGCACGTCCTCAGCGGTCCCAGTCCAGAACAGGAGGATGATGCAATTCAAGGTCCGCGTCACACCCGCGCAGCGAGATCTCTGCGTGGAAGGAAAAGACCAGATGAGGTCCCCAGCATAGCTGTTTTGAGACGCGCGAAGCGGTGATATCAACATCAGGAGCAAATGGCCATCGCCAGACCATTCCACCTCGGCTCCTCGGTCAAGGGCCAGCCATCTCAGCTGTGCGAATCATTGCATGCGCATCCAACGACAGAGCCAACGCGATACTCAAAAACGAGCTGCTCCCATTGCCTCCACTTACAAACAAGCTCCCAATTCGCATCTTGTTTTCACCACACAGTCTAAGACTGTGCATAGGAGTCTCTCGAGTTTTGTTGAGTCACACGTAGCTGAGTCTTCGTTACTGGCTGTGAACTCTTGTACCGCCTTTTTGGTTGGCCTATTGAGGCCATCACTTTGTCTGATCTGCAAAGCCTCATTTGACGGTGTGACAATATAGCGGGTTGTGAAAACGATTCAACAAACGATCAGAGGACTTGCAAAATTAATGAAGACGCTTCCTGTCAAACATATCGCAATTGCCTCACCAGCCAGACCGTGCCTTTCACTCGACTCATCCGCGCAGGAAGGTGGGCAATTGAGTTACGAGTTGCTGTCATTGCCAATGCCTGAATGGAGTTCTCAGGTGAAGCAATGCGACGTGCAAAGCTGTATCCCTGGGCCTTTTCCACGATCGCTTTTTCCCTTTGTGACCGAATAGGGGCAAAGCGCGCTTACAGCGATGACTTTGTTGCACGGGGACGCGCCTCGAGACAGCTGAGACGAAGTCAACCCATTGGATTGGAAGCCTCCTCAAAAAGATTATGTGCAGCTTTCACTCGGAACGCTACCGCCAAATTCTTGTGGGCAAAATCACTTGCAGTACTCGGACTGGTCGACAACACACATCTGTAGTGAAGGACCAAGCAAATTTGTTCACTGGTCTTGAGTTTTGATCGATCTCAATGGTGTGATGCCGCACAAGTTATGTCGTAAGCAGGATCGACGTTTTTTTGAGCGACCAATCACTGACCGCAGGTCTTTCATCACCCAGTGAGGGAGTTGATGCAATTTCAGAGAGGATTTAGGCTGTACAAAGGCGCTTTCTTGTATATTTGGAGTCTGGCGTTCTCGCGCTTTTGCTAGCAAGGATTCATCAAGTTCATTCTTTCGAGCTAAATACGCGTCTCGAAGACAAATAGGGAGAGAAGCGAGCTTGGTACAGAGCCTGAATCGTTATAAGCCCGCTGTAAATAGTGTCCGCGCAATCCTACTGACTCACGCGATCGCATGTCATCAAGCTGTGTTCGTATCGAGAAGGGTCAATGCACCAATTCCAGACGCGACAATCTTGTTGTGTGATACCCGTGGACTTTTGCTGGTGGGCGCGAGGGGGTGTGACAAAGCGCATGAAAGTTTTGGTCAAAGTTTCATCGACCAAACTTCGACGTGCTTTCTCACTAACGCGTCGCTGGGACGCTATCACTCTCGCATATGATATTCAGTGAAATTATGCTAATGTAAAAGGCCTAAATGACCAAAATAAGCACCTATAATTAATCTTGAGAATCAGAAACTTTCGTGACCGCAGCGAGAAGACGTGATCGTGAGAATGATTATCGGAACCGAGACGGTGAGTTCGCACTGGCGGTGAGCAAGGTCGGCGCATGTGCACCAGTGGAAAAGAGGTGTAAAAAAAGAACAAAAAACAAAAAAACGCCACAAGTCGATGGATCTTTACGTGCGTTGGCTACTCGTTAGAGCTGAAGGTCTTGCAGAGAGACCGGTTGCGGCACTGCAAATTCTTTTCAGCGCAAGAGTTGGGAAATAAGACCGTCAAAAGGATGAGTTCGGGATATAAATGAGGTCGAAGCTTGTGTAATTTATCCTTCGGATCAATAAACAGACATTAAATCTCAAAGGGGGTCGCAATGCACGTCCCCATCGAGGAATCATCTCTAGAAACTCTTGTGCAAATACGAGCGCGTGAATGTCTGCAAAGCTTTGTAGAGAAACAACATACAAGCATTGAAGAGCTTCGTGACACGATCGTAAACTCTCTGATTTTTCTACTGAGAGCGTCGCGTAGCTGCCAGCCGTTGGTAGGGGAAAGGATACAGAACAAAAGCAGAAGAAGGGCGCTGTGGCCGGGCGCATGTAGAGATTCAAAATCTCACTCGCGTCTAAGAGACTGTCGACGTCTTGCGCTTCACTGCGACTTGCTGAGGGACAACGAGTCGCTCAACCGAGATTCGCTCGCCTCAGCTCAGCTTAGAAAGACGTTGGGACTCTATTGCCTGAATGATCACCCGATCATATACGCTGAAGCAGCATCGGCCTCACACTTGGCAATGGTTTTCCACACTCGCCAGCTCACAAGTGAGAGCATGTTAACCTGGCTTATAGTGCTTGTCGAGACCAGCCGTACAGCGACAGAGGGATGTTTCCCCGTAGAATAACTCTACATGCTTGAATCGGTCTTCTGATGAGATGCGCGAGAGTTCGGCATCAGATCGAGCATGCACGTGTGAGCATGCGGTCTCGCTCTCGAACTCGGGTCCTAAATGCTTCCTTCGGATCCAATGCCATGCAGACGGGTTAGGGTTATTTAAGAGCTCAATGCTCGTAACGGAGGCGATGATCCCGGAAGTGTCAACGACGGAGGTTGTGATGTAAATCGTCTTACCCGGCTCCCAACTTTACCAGCCTTGCACAGGTGGGTATCTCTGTCATGATGAGTTACCAGCCTTGCACAGGTGAGTATCTATGTTATAATGAGGTGGAAAGTGCTGTTGCAAAAAGAGGCTTGTCCGCGGTGATCAAGCCCATTTCGAGTGCGACTGAGGCATCAGTTACAAAATCAGCCCTCGAAGGGTAGGGCCTAGAAGCGATGCAGGTTGCGGTGCTTTCGACGCAATGGCATAAGTGAGATATGCTATAAGTGAAATGGGCAAGTGAGGCCGCGTGAAGGGAAGGGCCTTGAGGCGATGCGAGTGA
>NW_020290083.1:0-31921 GCF_003144195.1 Ceraceosorus guamensis | reverse complement strand
GGTATAAGTGAGATATGCTATAAGTGAGATGTGCTATAAGTGAAATGGGCAAGTGAGGCCGCGTGAAGGGAAGGGCCTTGAGGCGATGCGAGTGACTGTGGTTTGATGCGATGTTATACCGGTACTTGGTTTGTGTGCGTGAGGATCGATGCATGATGGGACGGCCACGCGACCAAGCGCAATGATATACAGAAATGAGCAAGACAGATGCCGACCGCTGGGATGAAAGCAGACGGTCGGCACTGCCCCAATGGCTGACTCAGGTTTGTCAAATTCCTGGCCAATAGCTGGGCGCTTCCGAGAAGCCTGCGACGTCTAGTTGATCGTTACTTTATGCCACGTCACGTATTTCCCCTCTCTCTCTCTCTCCTCGCTGCTAGACTTTCAGTACAATCTCACCTGGAGTCAATTCAGAGGGCAAGCCCACTTCGTGCCACAGAATGCACGCCACGGTATTCCTTATGTGGCGAATGTCGTTCTTCTCCGCTCTCAGGACTGTGATTTCTTCTGTAACGAGCGCAATTCACAGACGTGTTGGCAGCGAATATCTTTCATCTCCTGTTCATGTCCATTGGCAGCACGACGCGCCTCCCACTTCCTGGCTGACATGCCTTGAAGCGGCTTTCTGAAGGCTATGGCTAGACAATGGGAAGCTCGGCTGAGGTTTACAGGTCAATGGAGGAACACAGGCATTCAGGCCCAAGGCGTTGCCAGTTGTTGTCTGGGTAGACCGGGCTAATGCCGCTGTATCCAAAAACGCTTTCACGTCAGCTAGCTAGAGTCAGCGACCACCCCAACCATGCAGAAATTTTGAAACCTGTGAATTCGGGCCCCCCCCCCCCCCCCCAGCTGTTTTGTGAAGCAATGGAGGGCAAGAAGAATGGCGGCCGGAAAGTTCAAAGAAAAGGGGGCAGAACGATCACGAAGATGACCACGACGGCGTTGCTAGCGTAGACCAAGGCTCTGGGCAGGATGACTTCCAACGACAGTCCACAAGGTCGGAAAGTAGAAGATGTGCGTGGCGGGCGAAGCTGCGCGCTATGGCAAGCTGATATCATGTCATTTGCCCGCCACAATTGTGCACCCCGCGTCTGTGCGTGTGCATGCCAAATATCCCTCCTTCACCACGAAGCTTGCACAAAACCCTTGAGCAGTTGCTTCTTTCATCATACAGCCAGCCACTCAGCCAAGTCAAGTCAAATCAGATCAGTAGCATATCTCCGCCTCAGCAACCTTTCACGCCAACAGTGGCATGAGGCCTACACCACATCAAGGCACAAACCCTCTTATATTCACACGTCAATCTCTCCGGGCCTGATTGGAACGGTCCCGCTTGGTCCTCTCTGTTGTCAAGGCCAAACACGTTAGTGGCCACTGAACAACCACAATTGTGCTTACAGATACGTCTTGCGGACATCAGAACCAGCAAACCCTTGACGAGCGGTAAGGGTCGCGTACGGAACCGCGGAGCTGCCGGTCACACTCGAAGCAGGCATCACGCTGCTGTCAAAGTGGGTACCGATCATTCGGTCCTTCATTCACGACCTTCTCTCGCGGCCCAGAAGCCTTTGCCATAGCTGATACAGATCTCCTCGCCGCGCTTGATCGGTTTGGAGGCGCTGTAGATTGCCAGTCCGATAATGGGCCGCATTTGGGCACCTGCGGCAGGCCGCGCAGGCTTGACGTCTGACACGCTGAGGTTTGCCAGCGCCTCGTCGACAGCCAGATCGCTCGTCTCGCTGATGGATGACTGTTCTTCGGGTGGCGCAGGAGAAGCTGATGAGCCTTGCTCGGTGCCGAGTGCTTTGGCAGCGCCCGCCTTGCTGCCTGTGGTCGCAATTGCTTCATCTTCGAGGTGAGAAGCGCGTCGAAGCTGTGCTTTCGTGGAAGCAAGGTCTCTGGTGCCCGACATCGGCGCCGGCCGCGCAATGAAATCGCGCAGCTCAGCATTTGGCCGATTGAGAATATTTCGATAGTCGTTGCAGACTGAATGAAGGGGAAATGTGAGCATACAGGCAGACATCACGCCAATAAAGCAAGGCTACTCACAGCGAGCGATGCTGCCCGCATGCGTTGCATCGATGGCCAATCTCTCTCCAGAAGGTCCTTCCAAAGCGAGATCGTAGTTGCTGGCCGGATCGCTCTCTGCCTCGGTGTGCAACATGCCAAAGTAGGGCGCAATGGGAGTGCGAGGTGGGATATCGATGGCGGCGAACAAACCATACTGACCTGCAGCTGGATGCAACGCAGATGCCGGCACGCGCAGAAAGGCGGCTCTTGCCGCGCAGCTCTGCGAGGAGTGAGGATCGTCGGGATGGATGGCTTGGCAGAGATGATGCAGGTGGGGTGGCAGACCTTTGGAAGGGATGCAGGCTACATCTAGCCTCCTCAATCGCCGTTGAGATGGTGCGGCGGAGGCATCATCGTCATTGTCATCGCTGCTGCTGTCGTCCTCCTGCTGGCCGGGCCAAGGAGCGGACTGAATGGGTTTGAGCTTGACCTGTGCGTTGGCGCTCGCTGCAGCCCGACCTTGCTTGCTGAGGGGGTGAGGCGTAGGTTTCTTCTGGTTGCGCTGATCGCCGCCAAACAGGAAACCCTTGTTGTGCTTGCTTTGCGGGTCTTTTCCGTGCTTCGTCATCCTCCTTTGTGCCAGCCTGCTCCTAGTGTCGATGGATGGGCCTCTGCGCTCCCTGCAAACGAGAACCAGAGCGCGCACCTCTTGTGCACCTTGTCTCTCGAATGTGCGCGCTGTCCTCTTGGGAGACCGCTTGCATCGATTGGCTGTTTGGCACGGAATGACTGCAGGTTCCCCTTCCAATGCAGCAGATGCAGTCGCGCTTCCAAGACGCATTCACATTGATGATTGGGTGATGGTCGTCAGTCAAGCAGGCGAGCGTGTAACACACTCAAACAATTTGCGAGGGTTCCTGCCGCTCTGTGCAATCAGACTCCACAATGTGAATCACGAGTTTTGATTCTGATTCAAACTCGTGACGTTCGTGATGCAAATTTCAAATGTGAATGTCGTGATTAATCTTGAATCGTGGCGGTGAAGAAATTCAAGCTCGCGCCGGACTCCCGGCCGAGAAACAGCAGCGGGTCGCGGCAGGCTGTGCACGTGATGAGAATTCATACTCAGACTCATTGACTCACAACTCGTGACTCTTTGACCCTTGACTCTTGACTGATAGCCGTGCGTGCGTGCATGTCAAGCTCTGCATGGTCGCGCAGTCAGGTCAAGAGTCAAGAGTCACGTCACGAGGGTTATCGTCGCCTGCAAGCCTGCTTGCTGCTCGCCCGCCCCATGTGATGCGATCGGGCCACCGCCTGCACTCGACTCGAACCTCACCACTCGACTCATCAAACTGCAACTGCAAAACTCGCACCAACGCAACCATCATTCGTGCCGCGTGACTCGTGACTGACGCACAGCACCTGTATGCCGATCACGACTGCCGCTTCGACCTCGGGTGCTCTACAAGCTTCCCAAAACATCAAATCGCGCTTGCTCGAGACATTGCAGCGCTGCTGAGCACCATCAAGGTGGCGCTTCCTAGCCACATCTCATTCCGCCGCACACATCCAGGCTCAACCACCGCATTGCAGCCACAGCCCCAGCCGCCAGCATATCGAAGTCTCGACCACCATGGCCAAGAGTAAGTGCTTCGAGTGATCGCGAGGGACCGCGCTCGCTGCTGATTTCCATCCTCGACGGCTCTAGTTCCGCGATCTTTCAGGCTGTTGGAGGAGCTTGAAAAGGGAGAAAAAGGTATTGGAGATGGCACCTGCTCTTATGGTCTCGATGACAGCTCCGATATTGGTAAGCTTCCAAGCCACATCGCTTGCTCTTTCTCTGTACTCACGTCGCAATCTCGTGTTCCCAGAAATGTCCAACTGGGGCGCAACGATCATCGGACCAGGACACACCATCTTTCAGAATCGCATCTACTCTTTGAAGGTGTACTGCGGAGCCTCTTACCCGGACAAGCCTCCCGAGGTTGCTTTCCTCACAAAGATCAACCTGCCGTGTGTCGGATCAGATGGAAAGGTGAGCATGCATGCCATCATCTTGGCATTTCGCAGTCCGTTGGGCATCGCGGAGCCAATCTGGTGACGGTCGCAGCAATCGTAATGTCCCTGACTGACAGCGGTGAGATCCCTCTGCAGGTCAATGCAGCAGCGTTGCCAGTTCTCGCGGGGTGGAGGCGAGAGAATACATTGGAGACGGTATTGGTGGAGCTCAGAAGGTGAGTGCGACAAGCACATCGATGAAGCTAGCTTTGAAGGAGGCAAGCAAGGTAGGAGCTGCTACTTCTCAGTCAGGAGCTGGGGCAGCACGTGCCACGTGTCGTGTGTGTGCACACATCTACGAAGGCGATCATCCTGACGCGATCCTCGACATTTGCCACGCAGGGACATGGCGGCAAGCCAGAATCGCAAGCTGCCTCAACCTGCCGAAGGATCCACGTACGCATGAATGAGCAATTTAGAGTCTTGAGACATCCTTCCACAACTGCAACCTCGGGCTCGTGCAATATAGGCCGAACAGACACAGAAAAGGCGGGAAGAACTCCGTGCCGCTGGCGACCCTCATCGAGAGCGTAAAGCTTCTTTGTATGAGTGAGTGTCAGCCAATTCGCTCCTTCAACGAAAGGAGACAGAACACGTCTCAAGGTGTACTGTGACTTCATCTCATCTAACACCGACGTTTTGGGGTGCCCTAGACCTCTTTGCAAGCCAGCTGGGAGTAGCTGAACGAGCTGATTTTCATTGAATGTGAATTGCGGCTCCCACTTGTGCATGATATCTGAAAGTGATCGCAGACGCTCTAATCGCGCCTGCTTAGAGGTTTAAGCTCCATGTGCTCCAATCCCTTCTCGTCCTCGTTCGAAGCCACGACATGAGATGGCGCTTCAAACAGCGTCTGGCTAGTGTCGTCCGTATCGTCCTCGTCGACTACGAAAGTCGGTTGTCGAGACGCCCTGCTGCTACTGGTAGCGTCACCTTGCGAGGTGTCCCTGCGTGACGATTCACCATGCTGCTGCTGTTGATCTGCCAGATCGTCTACATCCCAGACGGGCGCATTGAAGCCGTCTCGCATCTCTCTTTTGACTGCAAAGGCTTCGGAGGAGACGACGCAGCCAGCTGCGTGTAGAGCTGCGAGCGCATAGTACCACCACGATGGCACCGACCTGACCCAGAGCGTAGTTATGATCAGGTGCAAGAGGTGAAAGGTCAAGACGTGATCCAACATCGCAGTAGGCTTGCGAATCAAGAAGAGCAAGAGATGCATGCTGTGCAAGAGTGCGGCAATCAGTCACTCTCGTCGCAACGATGGCCAAATGCACCGAATCATGCTGCCGCTGCCTTTCACTCACTCCAAGACTCCAGCCACGATCCATGCTAACCATGTCGCCCACTTGCGACTAGGATCCGCAGCCCTCAGCTCCCACTCGTCTCCCAAATCTTCCGCCTTGATGGGACGAATGGCAGCGCTAGCTGATCGACCAGGAGCCGGTCTCGTGATCTGCTCCAGCGGAACGTGCTGCAAGCCACCGGCACCAGGCACTCCGTCTAGCGATACCGGTGTGAGCCAAGCATCTGCCCAATCAGGTGATGCTCCGAACGCCTTGGCGCCCAGCAGCTCTCTCCAGTCGAGCACGGCGGACACGCTGAAAGCTCCGCCTTGAAAAGTGAGGGCATCCCGAGAGGCGAAGAGCGAGAGGCTCAAAGGGATCAGCAAGGCTAGAATGAAGTAGTGCATCGTTTGAAAGGCGATGATCTGCGAAGACGAGGGCGAAGGCAATCATCACTTGTCAATTGGTGAGTCACGATTGAAGGTCTCTTTGACCTGTGCTCTGTCACGTCAAACTAACCTGAGCCACAACTTTGGCAGCGTCGAAGCCCTGTACCGGCTGTTTGAGCACCGCCAAGCTCTGCGCGAATGGCACTCTCATGATCTCGTCGTTAATGCGCTGCGCTCACTGTCGCGATTGAAAGCGTGGACAGTTGTGCGTGAGAAAGCTGGACCTGCGGTGCTTTGCTAAAGTGGAGATGATGGGTCAAGGACGCTTTGCAACTCTGCGCGATAGGATCGCTCGGCAGACTTGTGTAGAGGCGTGCGCTTCAGCATGGAGTATATCAGGCAAGGGTCAGAAGATGATGGTATGCTATCGAGCTGCTCGTGAGTCAAACAGCCAAAATCAACGCGCTGAGCTTCAATCGACATCATCAACGACTTTGGGCGCACGTCGGCGAGCGCGCGGAGGTCCGTGGCCTTTGCATCGCGCATGACAATTCAGTCGTCGTCAATCACGTGGAGCGCGACGAGCAACCATGGAGCCGTCGACGTTCATCAGACAGAAGAAGTCATTTGAGTCAGGTCGCGAATCAAAGCCGAGTTCGGTTGACACTGCGTATGACTCATGATGTCGCGTACCAAATCAGAGCGAGCGACGTACTAGCGCTGGCGCGCTGGCGGTCTTGCACGATCGCACCGCTACTGTAGGTGCAATTTGTGTTGGCCTGCTGCGTCGTGATTTGAAATACAACTACACATGATAGACTCCTTGGCGCTGTAGCAGAGAAAGGTGAGCAAGAGCGGCAGAGATCAAACATTTGCGCCCTCTTCGGATGCATCTACGTTCTCCACCACCACAAACGTGTCCTCGCTGATCTCGCCCGCATCGCGACCCTCTCGCAAGATGCAACGATCGCACCAGAATCGCACAGCCTTCTCAGCCGCGGCGTGGTCCACACCCAGTGCCAAACCCAGGTTGGAAAGCGTCAATGCAGTGCTTGTTCCGGCCACTTAGCCAAAGGAAAGAGAGGGAGTGATCGAAGCTATCGTCAGCATGGCTACCTGAAGGCTCGAAAGCGAAAAGGATCGCCTCGACGCTCACAGCTTGCGACCCATTCGATCGTAGCAGCATACAGCACGTCGACCGCTTCGATCTCGATTCGTCTTCCGTCGTCCATCTCCAAGCTGAGATCCACCGTGGCTCTGCTATTGAGCCACTGCACCTTTCGCATCGTCTTCGCCTTCTTGTACGCCGTTCCGTACGTCTCCAGACTCTTGCCCAAAACGCTCTCCGGCGGAAAGGTGAGCAAGCTCAGCCCAGAGGGTGGCAGCGGGATGTGCGGCACCTGACTATCGTTTCCTTGCTGAGCGCTGCCCATCGTCACCGATTGAGGTCCGCGCTCCAGATCCGGCCAGAATTGTCTAGAGTATATGAGCGGGTGCGTGACATGCGTTGTTGGCTCTACGGGTTCTGAAAAGCTCGACGTCCGAGGAGACGGATTTGGCATCAATCGCCCAAAGTGATCTCGACTTGCGACGGGCGGTAGGATGTTGGCATGAATGTTGCTGTCTGTACGTTTCGAATTCACTACGTCATCGAGCATAGTGTCGCAGCGCGAAAGCAGGACATCGCCAAAGCGTCGCTTGAGAATCAAGTTCGTCTCGAGCTGTGCGAACGCGAAATAAAGCAAAGTCATGGTGGGCGAAGCGTCAATGCTCGTGCAGGAGTACGCGTGCGCTCACCTGTTTCACCGTGTCGTACCCTTTGACATCCAAGAGTCCCTTTGCGGTGCTGACCTCTAAAGCGTTCACAAACCTGCTGCGATCCTCAAAGATGCCTACCAGCATCTGTACGACGTCGTAAGAGGTGCCCAGCCTGTAGTCAGGACCAGCATTGATTGGCCTTGGCTCCCAATTGGGATCTGACCAATTTTTGGGCATCTGGTTTAGGGCGGATGCGGCCAGCGTCGCTCCGACAAGCGCATCTTTTGCGGGAGCTCGAGAGACGTGTGGAATCAGTTGACTATTATCGTCATCCTCATTCGTCTGACCGCTCTCCCCCAGCCCCATATCTTCTCTTAGCATGGCAAACCTTTCGTCCGTTCCCAGCAAAGCGCTGATGAGTACGTTGATGGTATCGGGCCTTGCTCGCAGGTACCTTCGTACTTCTCCTATCACGTGAGACAAGATGAGACCGGAAGAGTCAACGATGCGAAGGCCCCTGATGAGGTAGACGTACAGCTGAACAATCTGAGCAGTGGGTGCTCCTGGGTGCAGGAGCCGGTCCTGCAAGCTGAGCGATAGGTCGAGCCAAACATCTTCTTTATGCTCAGTCGTTCTGAGCACATCGCGCAGATCGCTCAAGGCTGGCGTCGAAGCTGGAAAGCGGGTTAGGATGTCGAAGAGTTGAGAGATGCGCGCCTCACGAAGCATGTCTGTGGCCACCTCTGCCAGTTCGCTTTCAATCGTTGCAAGGAAGTTCTTATTGCTGGACCGCATATATTGCTTGACTCGTGCTGTGCACTGCTTGACCGCGTGCTTTGCGGCAGCAAGACGTGCTTGGTGGTAGATGGACTCGTCTGTCGGTGCTCGCCTGGTTCGCCTCGCCCGGATTGAAGGGTGATGTTGGAGCAGGTGCTGCATGGCCTGTGCGAGGGCATGCTCAGCTGCGCTCCTCGCCAGATCTTCCAGCTCCAACTCGTCAACGGCAGATAAGGAGCGCAGCAGAGGAATCACGGGAAGATGCGCACCCCTGCTTGCCTCGAGTTGCTGCTCTGTCAGCAGCTCGCATGCTACCGATCTCTCGAAAAGCTGCCAATGGCGTTTCAAAGTCGCTCTGAGCTGATCGTCGGCTGCGCGTGATGACGCATGAGCGCCCCGAGGAAAGCGAGCATTGTCGCTAGCTAGAGCGGCAATGCGTGGTGCCACCTCTGCCAATGATGAGCTGCAGATGCTCCACGCTTTCTGGTCTTGTCGATGTGCAGCGGCTTCTGTCAACGATTGATGGAGGAGCTCTGTGCAGCCAAGAGATGCAGTGTGAGCAATGTCAAGCACGCAGAACTTTGCAGTGTTGGACCTTGCCTCTGCACCTGCACACGTACGCTCTGTACGGAGCCGAGTGCGCACCAGCAGCTCACCTAGCGCGTCGCTCAGCTGCGATTCCTGCTTGCGCCTCTCGACGATGAGGTGATTGAGGTGTGGTTGTATGCTGCTTGGACCTGCCTGTGCCGACTGCTGGGCAAGACAATCTTGCCAGTGCAGCCTGGCCGATGCCACCAAATCCATCGCCATGTTCGACCGCAACGATGTTGATTCGACCGTGGCGTCGGTGACTGCGGGAAGATGAGAAGGCTCTACGGTACACACCAAGTCGAGGTGTTGTCGCACACGAATGCCTTAGTAGGCGATGAGGTGGGCAAGAGAATGCAGAGGCAGAGGCAGAGGAAGAGCAGCGCGGCGCGGCGCGCGTTCAAGCGCGTCGGGGAATTCCTCCACAACAACGCGCCTGCTATGAGCTGCTTGTGCTCGTACCGTACGAAAGACTCGTGATTGTGACTTTGACTGTGACTTTGACTGTGACTTTGACTTTGAACTGAATTTGAATGGCGCCTTACAACAGATATGCATGGGGCGCGATGATTGCTGCCTTTGGGCTCCGCGCCACTCTCGCGCTTCACACAGCAGGCGAGAGCGAGAGAGGGGGGGAGTGCGCTGCAGCAGCAGGGCTCGTCGTGCAGGCGCTTTTGTTCTCGCACAGTCATGCATAGTGTCGCCCCCCATGCACCGCGCACACACACACACACACACACACACACACACACACACACACACCCCCGCGCGGATGAATGGCGCGCGCGCGGGTGCACAGCATTCGTGATTCGCACTCACGACTCGATCGATCATGGGTCGACATGCAGGCCCTGTGCAGGTGCGCTCGCTCGCTCATACGAAATCGTCCATCAAACATGCATGTCGCGCAACGCTCACCACTCACCACTCAACACTCACTCACGCAATTGAACAGTCACAGTGGTGGAGCCATCCATCGCCCACACGGCAAACAACCTGGACAAGCTGCTTTGCCTTCGGGACCGGCGTCATCCACGCGCGAACGCTCATTCCCTGACTGAAGCTCAGCAAATCCCTGATTGCTGCAAAGGACAGGCGCATGCCAAAGCGTGCCCCTTCATCACCGCCATCCAGCACTCGTGACTGTCAACTCGTCAGCAAGACGAATGCGACTTCTATGCCGAGGCTCGCATCCACGACACACCACATCGCCATGCTCCTCAGAATAGCCTTCTGATCGCTCGCACCGCACCGCACCGCACCGCACCGCACCGCACCGCCAGCTGCCAAAGTACAAGCTCGCGCCTAGGCGTGGATGCAGTCCCCATCACCACCACGCATTACTCACTTACACACTCTTCAGCCATCATCATCATGACACCTCAAGCCCAGACCACTCACGCGCGAGCCCTTTTGGAGGCCCTGCTCAGCATCAGGCACAGCCCCACCACATCCAGCAGCTCTCGTAGACCTTCAAACGGCTACGGTGGCACCAACTCCCTCTTAGCACCCGCCGTCGTAGGGCCTATGCCCATGTCCGCTGCTGCAAGCGCCAGCTATAGACCTCAAAAGCCATCCAGTCTGGCAGCTAGCAGCACCAGCAGCGTTGTGGATGGTCACGACGAACCGGACCTCGAAGCAGAAGTTCAGCTTCAAGGCGTCTCCTCCAGGCTTCATCAGCTGCACTTGTCCGCACGTCGTCCAAGCCTGACAGTACAAGCGGAATCGCAAGCGGAGCAGACGATGCTCGATTTGGCTGACGACGACGACGAAGATGATGCGGATGCGGATGCCCACGCGGATGCAGCTGCAGAAGCTCGTGTACATGCCCTCATCGCCAGCAGCGACTCCGAGTCAGAGGAACCTTCCCTGACGCCTTCTCGATACAGCTCATCGCGACGGCCATCCGCCACGGTTCGCAGTCCCTCTTTTGCCTTCTCGCAGCTGAGCAGCTCGGCGGAGAGCGCGTCTGAAGGCGTCAAGAGCCCTCCAACGCCTCCACTGGCATCCTTGCTGTCCCCTGCGGACATTGCCAAGCACTCCGCTCGCATATTGGGCCTGTTGGACAGCGCAGATTTGCAAGACGAAGATAGAATCGAGCAGGTTCGCGATGCGCTTGCTGAAGCGCTCAAACTCGCATCGGATGGGGAGCCCTTGGTGAGTAGCTGAAGCTTGCGCTGTGCGAAGGTCTTTGCAGGCCGAGCGTTGCTGATCAGCGCATCTCTTTCGACCGCATTTCAAGCCTCCTTCGCGTCTCGATGCGCTCGTGTTGGACCTGCTACACCGCCACCGCGAAGATGTCCGTCCAAGCGGTGCCGTCGTGCCCAACCCCTTGGCCAGCGCCGTGGGACTCACGCAAGCTGGCTTGGCCATGGCAGCGTATGGGGGCGGGAGTGGTGCTCTCACTACCATTTCATCGCCAAATCGCCGACCAGCATCGCTGCGGACATTTAGCAACAGCTCATCCGGTGTGCCTCATCCTCACCTCACGCGTCCTTGGACGCCAACGTCTGCTGCTGCCAACGCTGCTCATGCTGGTCCACGCATTCCGTCTGCTGCGGCTTCCGGAAGTAGCCCGCTGCCGAGTCCTGCTTTCGTGTCTCCTACCTGGGGCGATCTTGCGCTAGGCTCCGGTACTGAGAATCTGTCCGTCTTCAACTCCTCGGCCAAAAGCGGTGCTGATGCTTGGCCCACGCCAGCAAGTCCGACACCAGCTCATCTTCATCAGACAGCCTTGCTGGGATCCAGCGTCGATAGTCAGCGGGCCTCTCCTCGGCCTTGGCACAGATCTGGCAGCTTTCTCGGAAAGGAGGGCGGCGGCGGGGGTGGCGGCGCGGCCTGGTCTTCTAGTTTGGGGCTGGCACCGAGCACCCCTTTCACAGGTACCACTCTGCCATCCTCTTCAAGCGGCTCAACCAGCACTGGCCTTCCCGCCGGCATGAGGCCAGCGTTGTTGCCGACAAGTGCGGGTGCAGCAGCTGTAGCTGCCAACGCTGCGAGCACGAGGCCACTCTCGCCGTCTCCTCTTGGCAGCCCTAGGCTCAACGTGGGAGCTTCAGAGTTCAAGCCTCGAGCTTCTTCGGGCGCTTCGCCCGCGCGACCAGGCTCGGAGAGCGGGTGGCCCAGTTCGAGCAACGCTGCCTCTCTCTCCCCCTCGACGAATCGACGTGCATCATCTCAAGCCGCTGCGCCTTCTGGTCTGGCACGAAGCGCTTCGCTGCTCGGCAGCACGTCTAGCCAAGGCAGAAGCGGCAATGGTTCCAGGTCGTCTGCCAGCGGAAGCGAAAGTGACACGGACGGCGACACGGACGAGTTCTCGCCCTTCGCTGTGGCTAGCAATACGAGCGCTGCCCGAAGTACTTCAAGCGCTGCTACATCCACCCGACCCAATTCCACGTCGACAGCATCCGCTCTCACGGCTCACACCATGACGTCCACTCCTGGTCTGCTTGCCTTTGGATCTGGAGACGAGAGAGGCAGCTTCTATGCCGATTCCACTACTAGCGTCAGCTCGTTGAGCGGTGCGAGCTCCGGAGGTAATCACGACGCGAGTCCACTGGCTCAGATGCATGCGGGTGCTTCCTCGGGCTGGAGCGTCGGCATGTACAGCGACGAAGAGTCAGCGTTGGCCGCCACAATGACGCCCTTTGACGTGCTCTTCAGCATCCTCAACTCTAGTTCAGGAGCTGCACCTTCTTCGGTAGGATCTGCATCGTCAACAGGCTCATTCCAGCAACAACAGCAGCAGTGGACACCTGAGCAGATAGAAGAAGCATTGGCAGCAAATGGATGGGATGTGGACGCTACACTTGCGGCCATCATGGATGCTGGTGGACAAGGCTTGGCTGGAAGCTCTGCTCGAAGCGGGGCGCAAAGTGGATCCGTTCCAGTGGGCCCTCGAGCTGTCGCTGCTGCCACTCCACGATATCCCAGGGGCATTTCTGTGCCTGGCGGTAGTGGCGTCAGCTTGATGAGCCGGGAAGCTTTTGCAAACTACAGGCAATCTCAAGCTGCTCAGGGGGGCAGTGCTGCGGCGCGCTTCGCCAGCTCGTCTGCTGCTCAGCATCCATCGTCGACTGCTCAGCCCAAGCAGAATCGAGTGTGCAAATACTGGGCAAGCTCTGGGGTGAGTGCGCGGGTGTGGCAGGCTAACAGCAACAGGCACCTGAGACCCCCTTTTGTTCATCTAGGGCTGCTTGAGGAGGGACTGCGCTTTCTTGCACTCTGATCGCGCACTGTGCATCCACTGGCTCCGTGGTCGGGTGAGTGTAAGCGATGGGTCTCGTCGCAAGCCATAACAGGTCAGACCATCGACTCTCTCTCTCGTTGCGCAGTGCCTCAACGACAACTGTGCATTCACGCATTCAATCGATGCGGTGCAGACCTTGGCGAGCGGGCTTGCTGCTGGCTCGACGTCGTCATCAGGTACTCCGCATAGTCCAAATAGCTCAGCTGCTTCTGTTCCGACGGCACCATCCGCCTCTTCGTCAGCTGGGACCGAGCCTCGCACGCCTCCTAACGATGATTTCCCAGAATTGGGCCAACTCATACCCGCCGGTCCAAAAACTACTCGCGCAAGGGCGAGCGGCGCTCCGCCTGGTGCGCCTACGGGTCCTGCCACAAACAGTTCTGCCAGCTCGTCGGACAGCAGCAGGATCAGATGGGCAGCAGCTCTTCAAAAGGGCAAGAATCAATCTCCCATGGCGCTCGTGGCTGGTGATGCGCCAGCGGTGCACGTACACAAGGCATCTGCACCGAGCAGAGCACCCACTGGTCCACGAAGCAGCACCTCGTCAGCCTCTACTGCTGCGCCTGCAGGTGCGAGCAATCGACCAAGCCCCCGCATCGTCCTTCGACCGCCAGCTTTGGTCCCGACGCTGGACACTGGTAAGGCGGCTGCCGCCTCGTATGCCTCGTATAGAGGCGTGGCACTGTCATTGAGTGATCAACGGAATCAATGTCGTGAGTCGCCTTTAGCCGCCAAAAGGTCTCGAATCGTGACTGACCACGTCGACCTCCTACTGCTCCTCGTAGTGGCGCGTGCTGCAGAGGCGTGGAAGGTTGGAGATGGAGCTGGCGCCCGTCAGTGGTCGGCCGAAGGACAAGCGCTGAATGCAAAGTTGGCAGAGGAACAGCGAGGAGCTGTGACTCTCTTGATGAGGGACAGGCATAAGGCGATCAAAGAACGTATGGCCCTCGCTGGACCTGAGGGTGCTGGTGTGGGTGTGCAGTCTGACGAGGCTCAGGCCAGAGGATTGAGAGGCAAAAGCGCGGGAGCGGGTCTCGGTCTTTGTCTAGGCGTAGCTTCCATCTCTCATCTCCGCGGAGGCGGCAAGCAGTCCACGTCACCTTCGGTTGAAGAGAGGACAGAGTACCTGATGGACTTGCACGGCTTGCATGGCGAAGAGGCGGTCACGCTGGTGGAGCAATTCCTGCTGGGATTGGAGAGAGAAAATGCAAGAGGAATCGCTTACCTGGCTACTGGCACGGGCAGGCATACCAGCACGTCGACAGATAGAAGACGAGTGGGTCTGGCGCAAGCTGTCCGAGCTTGGCTGAGCAGCTGGCACTATGTGAGTCGAACAATCGCGAGCGATGTGTGTTACGTGAGCATGATGTGGACGACTTTGGCTCACGAAGATCGACCTTTTGCCGCTTTGTGCGCACGGATTTCAGCCATACGTTGAGCATGAAGGTGTGCTCGCTGTCGACCCGCTCACGCACGCTTAGAGCCCTTGCGTCGCAGAGATGGCGGACGCGCAGAACGGTACTGTAAGAGTCACCAAATGCAATGTGTTTCATAGCGTCACGCCCGGTCTTTCTCTACGTCCGTCTTGCGTGGCATCGCGACCACGTTGAGCCTGACGCGATGTCGCTCGATGTGCTGTGTATGGCTGTGCAGAGCTGGCAGGCAGTGTCGATGTGCTATCACCTCTGCGCTGGCTTTTGCTGCAGACAAAATGAGAGCGGCACGATGATGCCACTTGATCCTGAGGCGGAGGTCGCAAGGGTGAGTCGTTAGTCGGTCGACGACCGCGTGCATCTCGGCAGATGTGCGAAAGGAATCAAAACCAAACAGAAAAAAAGAAAAAAGAAAAAAGAGAAAACCTTTGGTCAAGGTAACGCGTGGGCTCGTTTCCGCGGGCGCGTAGGTTTGCACATCCAGACGGCACCATGCACCATTTCTTTCCGCGTCTTTTGGGCAGTTGCTGTGCTTTGCCTTGCCAGTTTGAAAGAAGTGGCGCTGAGAGCTCCTGAATCGTATCGCTCTTTGCAACGCGCCCCGTGCTATCTCGTGTTTGCCCTTCTCACCATGGTGCAGCACCGCCGGGGCTTTTGCATCCGTTTGCGCGGGGGTGGGGCCAATGGAGACGGTACGAGGCTCGTGAAGTTCTTTTGTTGCTCGGCTACACTCGCGACTCATTGATCTGCTGCGTCCTGCGGCAAAGGAAGAGATGGCTGTCACACTCATGTCCGCCGCGCGTGTCCAACAATGTCAACATTCAGAGAAGCGGCACATTGTTCCACCACCTTGACAATCCCGATTTGCTGCCGCTGCTCGCAAAAAAGTACGACTGTCGAAAATGCTGGCAAAGTTTTGTCGCCTCGCATGGCATGATGCCAATCGTGAGTGCCGTGCTGCTCTTGTCACTGTCATGTGTCCTTAGGCTTCATATACAGCTATGCGCTCTGTGGAGTCTCGTGCATCGACCTACGACTCTCTGACAGGGTCTGAAAAAATCCTTCGGTGCTTTTCGTGTGGGCTTGCAGGAGAGTAACATGCCAAAAGATTGCACTCGCTCTGCCTACAATGATCCTGAGTCAAGTGGTGTACGAGTTGCAAATAGCATGGCAACGGCCGAACACTCGGGCTCGTGATTGTGTAGTTTGCGCGATTGGCGTGCGTGGGCAGATTGCGTGTGAGATACAATTGTGACTGCCCAGTCATGGCTACTAGCTGCAATTCTGACCTAGAAGTCAGAGTCACGAGTCGCGAGTAGTGTCATTCACAAAGGAGCTGCCAGGAATTCATCTTGCAAAGCACGATAATATACGGGTGCGGACCCCAATTGTACGGAGCTTGCACTTCAGCATGGACCTTTGTGTCACCTGTGAAATGAAAGGACAGCGCTAACACTCGTGCTTGGCTCCGTCACGCGGAGCCACAGATTTGACGCGCGGTCCTTGGTAAGCACCCGCACTTCCACCGAGTTGCCGGCACATTCATGTGATCCACATCCATCCACGTCATTGCGAGTGATTAGCGCGAGCCAAAAGCTTCTTAAAGGCACTTTCGTGAGTATGATCACTCTGTGGAAGCGTTGTGGTCTGCTTGTACGGCGTGCGCGCAGAGAGAGGCGAGATGTTGTGTTGCATTGCCGTGAGGCGTGCGCTCGACTCATGCATCAGCCGCATGCCTTGGTGTAACAAGTGCACATCAAAGCGCTGGAGCGTGATTTACAAAAAGCGTGAGTCTCGGAGCATGACCGCAATGATGTGTCGCGCGGCTGGGTCCAGAGATGCGAAACGCGACAGATCGACAGATGGAGCAAGCCTTTTTTTTACTCACCGCGTCGTCGTTCGTGTGAAGCACAGCTCGCTCGATCGCGCGCTCAGTTCGCTCGATCCACATCAGCGGCGCGCAAGAAGGCGCCTCATCGCAGCTAGCCGATCAGATCCGAACAGATGCTGCACTCACGACTCACGACTGCCGAGTGGCTTTTGCCTTCTCCGCACCACGGCTTTCCGACCCGAACCCTCCATCGTGAATCTGCCCGCCCATGCAAGACGCCGAAAATCGTCAATCAGTGAATGAAGGGTCGCACTTTGCAGCAGGCAGGCGGCTGGCTGATGCTGCAGGCGTGCATCATGGCATGCATGTTCTGGCACTGGCACTGGCACGCGCCGGCACATCGGATGGGGAGCAAGCGAAGCATCCTCCAGCATATGCGCTCAGACAAACAGAGGCGCACGACGCAGCTTATATGGGAACGGGTGTGCAAGCGCAGCAGGAATGACTGACGAGGTGCCGTCGTCTCAACCTTGCCCACGGCGAGCGAGGGATCTGCAATTCACACCCCGATTCGGCAACGACGAGCGCTCCTGCCCTGCAGCTGCACCCACAACATCGGCATCTGCTGTGCTTCCTTCTTGAGCCACACGGATGCACGCACGCATCTATCTACGTTCGCTCCTGAGCTTGAGCTTGAGCTTTGGCCAAATTGTGGAAAGATGCGGTCGGTGGCTGATGGCAATGAGGAGGCGAATGCCCCCCCCCTTCGGCATGCTCCACGAGGTCATGTTGGATGCAGGCGAGGCTTCAAACCCTATAGCGCATCACGACTAAGCTGCACTCGATCGTGACTGCTCTCGACTTATTGCGAACGAGCGTGCAAGCAAGTCTGTTTGGCAACTGCTGTTGGACCGTTTGACCGTTGCCGAACCATGCCGTTGCTGTGCCCACCCACAGATCGCTCGTTGCGGCTGCCCTTCCAGTCAACTTCACCACATCGATCACTTATTCACTCGCAAGCTCCGTCATTCATCCACACGATCATTTGCTCCAGTTATCCTTTGACAGAGACAGCTTATAAAGCGTAGCAACGTCGTCCACACATCTTCTGCGCTGGTCGCAGCTCCATTATCCTCTTAACCCGGCCAGAACTCGGAAACTTCTCGCTTCGCATTGCCTATTCGCTTGACTTTGGAGACCCTTTTGCAATTGCAGCCGTCTACACAATGACCAGGCTTGCACTACTGAGCGTGAGCGCCATGTGCGCGACGCTCGTTGCTGCGACTGCGACAGGGAATGTGCAGGCCTTACCGCACAGCAACGCAGAAGCTCGCAGCCAGGGCCTGTCCATGCCAATGACCCGCCGAGGGCCGGTCCAAAGGCGGAGCGGATCGGATCTGCACGCATGGGCAAATGGGGAACGTGAGCATTTGCGAAGCAAGTACGGCTTTGCTTCATCAAAGACGGCTGAGACGTCGAGGCGTAGCGGATCGGAAGCAAAGGCGGCAATGCGGAAGAGGGCGACCGGCGCAGCGAGCCTCGTCAATGTCGACAGGGACGCCTCTTGGACCGCCGCTTTCGAAATCGGCACTCCGGGTCAAGCAGTCAATCTCGTTCTCGATACGGGTTCTGCAGACATCTGGATAGATTCATCCGATCGATCGTCTTACAAACCTGCCGATTCCTCGACCTTTAAAAACGACTCGGACCCTTTTAGCATAACATACGGATCCGGTGCCGTGAAAGGCTACTTGGCTCAAGACGCCATGCAGCTTGCTGGCCAGAGCACTGCTGCTCAGACGTTCGCACTCGCCACTGCAGTCACCCGTGGACTTTTGAATCAAGCGATTGATGGCATTGCAGGGCTAGGCTTCAAGGCCCTCTCGACTGCAAAAGCGACACCATTGTGGCAAAATGTGGGGCTTTCGCAAGCAGATGAGATGTTCTCCTTCTTTCTGCAAAGGGAGATCGACTCTGGCAACCCCGAAAACACGCAGTACGGGGGCGTTTTCACGCTTGGAGGCACCAATTCGTCGTTGTATCAAGGTGACATGAATTGGTCAGAAGTCATCGATGAGTCCTACTGGCTGATCACCTTGGGAGGCATAACGCTGCAAAACAATACGGTGTCCATTGGCAACACTGTCAATGCTGCCATCGATACCGGCACCACGCTGATTGGTGGACCGTCCAGCGTGATTGCCGACTTGTACTCTCAAATTCCCGGCTCATCGCCCAGCACGGAGTCAGAGGGCTACTACAACTACCCTTGTGCCACCAACGTGTCGGCAAGCGTCACCTTCGGCAACCAAGCCTACGTCTTGTCGCCTTCGGACTTTTTGGCAGGCGCAACGGACAGGACGGGCGAGACGTGCTTGGGCGCATTCTTCAGTGTTGGCTCCGATCAGACAAAGACGCTGCAATGGATCGTCGGCGCCGCATTCCTCAAGAGCGTCTACAGCGTGTTCGATTACAATTCTGGCAAACCTAGAGTCGGCTTTGCTGCGCTTGCAGACGGTCTCAATGGAGGCACCGAAAGTTCCACCGTAGCCCAGACCCAAACGGCCAAAGTGGGAGGTGGAAATGGCGCAACATCATCTTTGCATCGCGTTCCGCTTCAGACGCTCCTGGCCACATTGACGGCGACGTTTTGCGTGTTTGCCGTGTGGCTGTGATGCGCCGCCCCCTACACGTCCTGGATGTCGTCGACACCCGCTTCGGATCAGATGCGCCAACGTCCACTATATAGCTAGCTCCCCTTTAGCGATCCGCGCTGTACATGTTCATAATCTCTGCCCCGCCCCGCCCCTCCACATCACCCCCATCTGTCCTAGCACACTTCTTCCCCGCGCTCCTTTCAACTCCGACTCGCTCAAGCATCTGCATGCTCCCATTTGGAAACTTTCACTTCCGCATACATTCCACTCCAGAGCACGCATCGCACGCACGCCATCTTCCAATTAGCAATGAATAAAATCTATCCCCCCCCACACCCTTCTGTGCGAATTAGTTACGCCAGCTGTGCTCGCGTGCATCCTTGGGGCCTCGCCCGGAGCGCTTCGAGCGCCCACTCCGAATTCGAAGCGAAGACAAAAAAGAGGTCTACAGACGCCGCTCTTTGCAACTTTCAAAAAGCCCAGAACCCCCCTCGCAAAGCGCGGGCGGACGGGGGCGGGGGGGGCCAACGCGATGAAGGAGGCCGGCCATGCATGCAAGGCCAACCTACCAAGTCTCATCGATATTGGTTGGCCATACAACTCGAAATCACGCAACTTGGCCCCACGTGTGTGTCTGCGCGCGTGCTCAAAAAAGTTCACCAAGCCCCCCCCCCCCCCCCCCCAACCAAAAGTTGATCTTCCTCTAAACACCCCACGCATTCATCAGGAGAGAGAGAGAGAGAGAGAAAAGCGTGGAAAGGGGGGGGGGGGGGGAACAGATGGACAGGCGGGGAAACAATTACGCGCGTGAGCCCGCGCGCGCGCGCAGTCGAGCATTGCCAAGATGACTCTATCTATGTACATGGATGGAGTGGGATGTTCGAAAAGGCTCGGGAGCGAAAAGGTTGAAGGTCTGCGACAGGGGCCTCCGAAACGATACGGGGGCGGCGGCGGCGGCGGCGGCGACACACTTGACTCTAGCCAGTGTTGAAATAAGGCAGACCCACGTGCTGTTGCTGCTGCTGCTGCTGATTTTGATTTGGATGGTGAAGGGAGGAGTGGGAGTGGTGGTGGTGGTGGCGATAGTGAAAAGGAGCGGCCAGGGATGGGTGCATGGGATCGTGCGGCAACGTGACTTGGGCGGACACATGGCCGTGGCCGTGACCGTGGCCGTGTGCAGCACCAGCTGGACCTGCTGCCTGAGCTTGACCTTGCAGAGCGCTCAGCAACGCGTACTCGTCCGTGCCAGCAGTGTGCGCAGCGTGCAGACCGTCCAAGTGCTGCAATCCGCCACTCGCAGCATGCACGCCGGCACCCGTGTGCCCATGAACACTGCCCACCTTTTCGGACGTCGATAGAGCTTGCGCCAAGAGCGCATTGATTCCGCTGTCGTCCAAAATCGGTCCTGATGATGCTGCTGCGTGCTGCTGGTGCTGGTGTTGAGCAGGGAAGAGGGCTGTTTGGCTTTTCCTCATCGGTGGCTTGAAAGCGCCATCGTTTGTGGCCGATGCGGAAAAGACGTTGTCGCTTACAGACCTCTCGGCGTGAGGGTAGGGAGGGGGCGCTTGTTGTCCGTGCATGCGCGTTTGAGCTGGGGCGTTATGATAGGCCACTGGTCCGAGGGTAGGATAGGGACCCAATTGGCCAGTCAACGCGTCTGTCGAGGATGACGATGAGGAAGCAGAGGGCGAGGGGCCAGATGCGAGGTAAGGTGAGGCGTTTTGCATCTTTGCAGAGTCCTGCGCAGCGCTGTGGCTGTGACGATGACCCCTCATCTGCTCCATCCTTTGGCGCTCGTAGTGCGCCGCTTGTGGATGAGCTTGGAGCAGGGGATTCAGAGGAGGCATGGGACGGGCCATGTTGACTCCATACGCAGCAGCTGCTGCGGCATGAGGGTAGCCAGATCCGAAAGCGGCGTTGGCGGTTGCCGGTCTGCCAGCAGCCAATTCTCCGTAGCTAGGCCCATTCACACCTGCGCTGTGCGACGATGGGTTGCCAGTGCTGGGCCGCGAAACGGACTCGGATTGCGAGAATTGGCCCGAAGCGTCGAGGTTGAAAGCAAAAGGTTGTGAGGCTGTCCGATTCGGCATCATGTGACGCGCACCAGTACTTGTGGAAGAGGAGGGAGCGACGGGGCTGGAATTGGCGGGGCTGCTGCTCGACGTGGATTCTTCCGCTTTGCCAAGGCCGTCCTTTGAGCCTTTGCGTGACATGATGGCAGCCCTCACACGTTCCTTCCCTCCAGCAAGAGGTGCAGGCATGAGCGAGCCAGACGCCTCTGCCGCGCCCGACGCTCCGCCTGCATCGGCAGCTTGCTTGCCCTTCTTACCTGATCCTCTGCTTGCGCCGGAAGATTTGCGCTTTTGTCCCGATCCCGCTGCAGACGGAGTGCCATTCAGAGTGCCAGCATCGTGTCCATTCGATGGGCCCGCACCTCCACCTGCTAGACCTCCTCCCCCTCCTCCTCCTCCTCTGTCACCGCCATCGTCGTCAGCATCATCTCGCCTGCGAGCATTCATGGGTTTCAGGTCTTCCTCTTCCTCATCTTCGTCGTCGTCCGAATCAGCTTCTGCAGCTTTTCTGAAGAAAAAGTCGGGTCCCTTGTGGTCCATTGGACCGTTGTGCTATTCATCGACGAGGTCCGTCAGTCGCGAACTTTAGCGCACAGTGTCTGCGCGATGTGGGAAGCGTGACTGCGATACCGACTCACATCTGTATATCGAAGCAGCACCCTATCGATGTCGCCGCTGCAGAATTGCGACAATTTGCCATTGTGCGAAAAGACGATGACGGCCACTTCGCTGTCCGTCAAGACTGCCAGTTCGTGAGCTTTCTTCATGAGACCCGCTTTGCGCTTGAGATAAGTGACGGATCGATTGCGATCATCATCGATGCGCTGGATCCTGATCTTTTTGCGACCCATCTTTGTTCTGTCGTGCGAGTGGGAGTGCGCAAGCGAAGCAGAAGTGGCAAGCAATAGAGTAAGCGAATTATGAATTCTCTCCATGTAATCACATGATGCTGCTCGCCCTCCCTCTTTGGATAGCACCATGCTTTGCACGTCTGCGCAGCACCCGCGAGGCGACTCTGTTTGCTCTTATTCTCCCCCCTCTTCCTCTGCCTTCGTGTGTGTGTGTGTGTGTGTGTGTATACCCTCCGCATTTGCACTCACTGCGCTTTCATCCAAGCTCGTGGGGGTGCGGTGCTTGTTCCGCTTGCGGGGGAAGGAGGCGACAAAAGGGGTGCTCAAACTGTCAACTCGATCGATCGCACCAAGCCTGCCAGTGCCCAGTCTCTAGTGGCGCTTGATCGTTGTTACGAGAACCGCGCTTCCGGGGTTTGGTTGGGGGCCGCAATGCGTCCACAATCGGTCTACCGCTTGTGCAGAAGGAGAATGCCTATGAATCCTGACTGTGAAGATGCAAGAAGAATATTGTCCGCCGTGTCTGACTCGCGGCTCAGAGGTGCTGTTCGTTGAAAGAGCGAAATTTGGGTTGGGATCACGGCTGCTCTACGAAAGAGTAGGCGTAAGGGGGAGGATTGATGATGTTCTTGGGCGCGCCAGGCGCAAAAACCCTCTTCGTTGCTGCAACTCGCACAAGTGCTAGCGGTGGCCGTAGCGTCTAGTGGACGTGCAAGTGAGGGTGCGCGGGCGCGGGGACGGGGACGGGATGCGCTGTGCGGACCTCTGCGTCGACGCTTTACGCCTCAACCTTAGTGCTGTCACCAGTGCAATTGCCTATGTCGCACAGCTTGATCCCGAACCCAACCCCCCCCCTTGGCGTTCACTTGCGCCTCGAGTTCAGGTACGGATACACCTAGGAGATAGATGTGCCTTTCACTCGTGACTTTGGAGCATGCAAAGACGTGGCGGATGTGGGAAATGGCAAGCGCGCGCGTGGCCTTTGCCTTGCCTTTGAATTTGACCCCCGCGTTGCACCTGATACGTGGGGGGGGGGGGGGGGGGGAGGAAAGAGGTTCGGACTTGAGCCGCAAAATTTCCCGAAAGGCTCAGCGAGGTTTGTGCCCCTGCCTGCCCCCGGGCGCCGCTGCGACAATCGCTCGTGCGATGCAATGCGGGTCTCCTAAGTCTTGAGTGCGACTGAGCGGGAAGGTGAGCGGTCGGCCGGGGAGTGACAGCTGGGCGGAGCGCAATTAAGCTCTGTCACAGCTAGGATACGGTGCCGTGCGGTGCGGTGCGGTGCGGTGCGGATCGACCGGTTGGCGCGGCTCGATGCTTCTTTCAAAAAAAAATGGTCGGCTCTACCGAAGCGATATATACAGCGTGCGTCTCAGATGCTTACGCCGATGCGCGCGCGGATAGGCAGACAGACGCCTATATAGATGATTGCAAAGTCAATTTATCGCAGCAGCCAGCGCGTAACGGTTTGACTCGAGACTGTTGTACCACAGCAGCTGCTGCGGTGATCGATGTGATGGCTGAAGCTGCTTGCTTGCTTGATGTCCAAATTGGGGCGGCGCAATAATCAAGTCGCCGGTGCGAGGTGCGAGTCGAGGCGATTCAAGAATGTCTCAGTCGTGAGTGAGTGAGTCAGTGAGCGAGTGTGTGTGTGCGTGCGCGCGCTCCATGCAGCGCTTGCGAGAATCCAAGTAGAATTGCGCGGGGGCGCCAGTCATGCAATGTAGTCAAGAGTAGTTAACGGAATTGCAGCTGGCTATAGCTGAGGTGGGCGGCGTCGCGATCAAACACTTGCTTCGTCGTGTCGTGGTGAATGGAGGTGAATGCTGGAGCTCAGCGCTCTCGCAGATGGCTCGGATAGCTGCCGATGAGCGCGAGGGATGGATGGATGGATGGATGGATGATGTGTGGAGAGGGGGGCTCCATCTACAGTCACAGTTTTGAGTACAGCCATCGCAAACATTCGTCATTCGGTGCCCACCAGCCCGCTCGTCCGCCCGCCCTTGACCGAGCCAGACGTTTGAGACACGGCAACTTGGGAGGGAACATCAGCCCGGCAGCTGTCACTTGTGATTCAAAAGATTCGTCGTCGCGGTGCTTGCTGCTTGCTGCATGTACTGCATGCATGCCATAGATGCACGTTGATCTGCCTGTCTCAAGTCGTGGAGTCGTGAGTCTCTGCTCATCCGCCCTCGCGCCGCGCAGCACCGGCCGGTACGGCACGGCATTCAATTCGCGCGTCCCGGTACCCTACCTCACCAGGCATGCATGCAGTCGTCAAGCGCGTGGGGGCGGCAGAAATTACGAAAAAGCCTTTTGTTGGAGTTTTGAATCGTGAAATCTTCTTTTTGAAGCTGAGTTTCTAGCATCAGCTGTACGGTGCCTACTTGCTGTACCGCACCGCACCTATATGTATGTAGCTGATGTGCGTCGCGCTTTTGAGACGCAACACCTGCTGCGTGCATGCACCGTGCTGATGCCGCCTATTCCGCCCGCCCCTGGGCAGCATCAGCGTGTACGTGCGCTAATTGCCTCATGGCATCCCACACTTGACTCGATATCGTGCCTCTTGAGTCGAACCTGAGTCCATCATGCACCCGACTGACTCACCAGACATCGCTATAGCGCCCAGGCACGCGATTTGTGCAGCAGGTTCGGTCCACACTAAATACTCGACACGTACGCGGACCCTTGGAGACATATGCACGCATGCACGCATGCATCTATGCTCGGCGTCTTGATGTTTGTCTGAAGCATCGCAATTAACGCTTTAATCACGAAAACAAAGCACATCATTATTGATTCGAAGCGACCTTACCGTTACATGAAGGCCGGTCGAACGGTCAACCCTCGTCAAAGCGAGAACTCGAGATGGGGGGGGGGGGGGGGACGGGGAACTCAAGACGGGTGGGGTGCTCTCTGCGCGTCCAGACACACCTGCAGTCGTGAGTCTTGAGTCGAGCATGGCCTTGCACATGCACGCGCATCGAAGACCTCTTCTGCATCCCCCTCTCTCTCTCCTTTCGCTTTCGCTTTGCGGATGACGGAAGACGAGGAGCTAGGTGCGCTCCTGTTGCAGGCGTTCAGAAGTGAAGAAGCGGCAGCCAGCCAGCGTCGCTTAATTGCCCCTCTGGCCAAAGTCCATCCCATCCGCCTATCAGATCACGTGCGATGACTGCGCATGGCTAAGCCCACACGATCACGTATCAGACTCGACTCATCACAACAACATGCACGGTGTAGGTTTGGATCGTGAATGTGAAGTCTGATGAGTGAGTGGAAGTCGATGGTGAATAGATCAATTGAATGGATCAATGGTGAACAAGTCACGTGTCACGGTCACGAGTCTTGATGAGTTTTCACCCACCTCGAGCGATCCGCACGGACCAGCTTGAGCTTGATGGCGCGGGGCGAAGACGAGCCATGCGGCATGCATGCTTGAAAGTCTTGACTACATCATGTATACCTCAGCAGCAAGCGCGTGAAGTGGCGCACGTGAGGAGAGGCCCTCCACTCGTGACTCACCTCGCGCATCCAGAATCCTTGATGCTTTGACTCGTCACTCGCTACTTCTCATCAGACTCGATGAAGCGTGAGCTCTTGCATCATCATCATCATCATCATCACCATGATGCCAAGCCTCATCTCTGGCGCCCATCTCCTCCTCTCTTTCCAAAAGGCCGAAAGTACAGCATTGACTGACTTGCTTTCACCACAAATCGCCTCCGCACTCTCACCGAGGAGGACAAAACAGCTCCACTGCGACGCCCGCTCCTCGCGAGCACACGATCTGCCTAGCTGCTGCCTGGCTTGGCTGGCGTCCAGGCTTCTGGTCCGCGGTACACACACACACACACCACCCACGCCTCATATCTAGCGGCACACACCACTCGCATCTCCTCATCGATCCGTTATGCCGGGCATTCAAGTTTTTTGCGACAGGGGTGGCACGTTCTGCGACGTGATTGCCAGAGTGCCCGATCAAGAAGACATTGTCATCAAGCTGCTCTCCCACGATCCTGCCAATTACAAGGATGCGCCGACGGAGGGCATTCGCAGGGTGCTGGAGAGAAGTTTGGGAAAGGAGATCAAGAGGGGCGACAAGATTGACACTTCTGCCATTGGTGAGCAAGGCAAGCCGGATGTAGCGACGTGGCATGGCGTGATCTTGCAGCGCTTGACTGCTTTGGGACGCCCTCCTCCCCCACGCCCCGTCAGACTATATACGCCTCTCCACCACAGTCGCCACGAATGCGCTGCTTGAGCGCAAGGGAGAGAAGCACGTGCTAGTGACCACCAAAGGCTTGTACGTAGATCGCTCTGCAAGTCACGAGCTCGCGCTGCGCTTCGCTTTTTGCTCAGACCTGCCGCCCCACAATTCGTCTTAGCCGTGATCTGTTGGAGATTGGCAATCAATCCAGGCCAGACATCTTCGCCCTCAATATTCGCAAGCCAGAGGTGCTGTACTCTGCGGTGCTGGAGGTGGACGAGAGGGTGACGCTGGTAGGCTACGCCTCTGACCCTCACGTCGAGCGGAACAGCGTCAAATTCGATCAGCATGGCAAAGTTTCTCGAGCTTACAAGGGCCACGATCATCCACCTCCTGCGGCGGATGGTAGGGATGCTGATATCGTCCAAGGGGAGAGCGGCGAAGCGGTGGCCATTCTCAAGAAGCCCGATGAGCAGCAACTCGAAGAGGATCTCAAGAGGCTGTATGATGAGGGCTACAGAGCAGCAGCCATCGTCCTCATGCACTCCTACACGTATCCAGAGCACGAACGCATCGTAGAGGAGATTGCAAAACGCGTCGGCTTCACCCACATCAGCGTCAGCTCCAAGCTGATGCCCATGATCAAGGTGAGCGCAGCACCGCTCGCACTTTGGCACGCGCGCGCAGGTATGGGCGTTGCTGTGCTGACTTTTGCCGCTTGCCGCCTCTCCAGATCGTGCCTCGCGGTACCTCATCCACAGCAGACGCCTACCTCACGCCCATCCTCAAGCAGTACATTGACGGTTTCTTCAACGGTTTCGAAGGCTCGCTCAGGGATGGCACTGCAGGCACCCGCGTAGAGTTTATGATGAGTGACGGAGGTTTGACCAGCGTGGAACGCTTCAGCGGTCTCAAGAGCATCATCTCTGGACCAGCGGGCGGCGTCGTTGGGATGGCGTTGACGAGCTATTGGAAAGAGGATGGCAGACCGATCATCGGCTTGGATATGGGCGGCACGTCTACAGTGAGTGAGCCAGTGCTCCATTTCCAGCAGAGCTTCCCGCGAAACCGGCGCGGAGAACATCAGGGCGCTCATTCGAACCATTCCTCGCAACTGCACAGGATGTCTCTCGCTTTGCTGGTCGCTACGAGCAAGTCTTTGAGACTACCTTGGCTGGCGTCACGATTCAAAGCCCTCAGCTAGAGTGGGTTTGCAAGCTCTTGTCGCGCATCGGCCCAAACGTCCATGCTCACGCGATCCGCCCCACGGCCACAGCATCAACACTGTCGCATCCGGTGGCTCATCGAGGTTGTTTTGGAGAAATGGGCTGTTTGTGGTTGGGCCTGAATCTGCCAGCGCGCATCCTGGTCCTACTTGCTATCGCAAGGGCGGTCCTCTCGCAATCACCGATGCCAATTTGGTGACGGGCCGACTTCCCACGGAAAAGTTCCCAAAGATCTTTGGTCCGAAGGAGAACGAGTCGTTGGATGAGGAGACTACTCGGATAGAATTTGAGAAGCTGCGAGAAGAGATCAACAACGATACTGGGAGGGAGCTGAGCTTGGATGAGACTGCTCAAGGATTCATTCGCATTGCTAATGAGCTCATGGCGAGACCCATCAGGGCGCTCACGGAAGCGAGGGGATATTCTGCCTCTAAGCATATCCTGGCTTGTTTTGGAGGTGCGGGCGGTCAACACGCCTGCTCGATCGCTCGCTCGCTAGGCATCAAGACGGTGCTGATTCACAAGTACAGCAGCATCCTCTCGGCCTACGGTATGGCGCTCGCGAACAGGGTGCACGAAGCGCAAGCTCCTTCGAGCGAAACGTGGGGCAGCGAGGGTGCGCTGGAACGTGTGCAGAAGCGGGTGGAAGAGCTGCAAGAGAAGGTCAAGAGCGAACTGCACAAGGAGGGCTTCAAGGATGATAGGCTCGAAGTGGAGGTCTTGCTCAATCTGAGGTACGAAGGAACGGATACTGCGCTGATGAGCCTGAAACCAAACGATAGCTGGGACATGGAAAAGGTGTTTGTGGACACGTACAAGCAAGAGGTGAGATGTTTTTCGCGAGTGTACTTGATGCTCTGCCACGCGAAGCTGTGCTGAAGTGAGGTGACCTGCTGGCGAACGGTCTCACCGCACCGCATCGCACCCCACCGAACCGAACCGCACCGCACCGCTCAGTTCGGCTTTGTATTGTCCGACAAGCCGATAAGGGTGGATGACGTGCGGGTGCGAGGGATCGGCAAGTCGTACGACACGCTACCAGAGTGCGCGCTTTCCGAAGCTCGTCGATTAGACTTTTCCCGAGTCGACGCATCGGCGTTGCAAGAGACGACGATGGGACGGAGGAGGAGGGCAGCAGTGTACTTTGATGGGGGGCACGGAAGAGTGGATACGCCGCTGGTGGAGTTGGACAAGACGAAAGCTGGAGAGATGTACGAGGGACCGGCTCTGCTCATCGACCAGACGCAGACTTTGCTCATCGAGCCGGCTTGCGTGGCCAAGATCACTAGCCAGGCGGTCATTGTGGAGATTTTGTACGACGAGCAAAAGTAGTAGAAAGAGAAAGGTGGGCGCACGCGCGCGCGCCCGGGGGGGACTCGGAAGCAGAGCAAATGGCAAATCGATGCGGGGCCTTTGCCTTGCCGTGCCTGGCATCGCTCGCCATGTTTGCGCTTTGATGGGATTATAGCAGCGTGAGCGTGAATGCCGTGCCGTGCCGAGGCAAGTGTGTGTGGAAGAGGTGGGGTCTTGGTACGTTGAGCGAGCTTGACTTGACTAGACGCGGGACTGTGAGGAGGCAATGCTTGCCCTTGCGTTATGCTTGCCCTTGCGTTGCCCCAAGTTGTGCAAACGCTTGGGAAAGCCATTTGCGGATGCGACTGCGGGATGCTTGCTTGCGTAGGGGCATTCTTGAGCACGTACAGCAAAGCAGCTGGCTATGCGCGTTCGCATCCAACTCGTGCTCTGGCTGGCTGGCTGGCTGGCTGGTGCTTTGCTGTGCTTTGCTGTGCGCTGCGCTCGGCGCGTTGGACGCCGAAAAGGGACTTACTTGGACTTGGGCAGGCCTTGAAAGATGTTCGGAGCGGGTTAGATGGAGCGACGTTAACCATGCACCCGTCCGCACACACATTGTATGATTCGGGTTCAAGTTTCTCTTGATCACGGGAGACCTTTCCCGCTCACAAATTTCTCGTCGAGAAGGAGGAACTCCGCACGGCGCGGCCGATTTGCCGGATGTGCTGTGGAGCTTTTGAAGGTGCACGGCGAACACGCGCACGGACCCTTTGCATGGAGCCGCGGACCGGGGGGGTTTCGTGTGTACCGGTACAAGTTTTTGCTAGCGCGCGGTCACATGGGCTTTGCTTGCTGGGCGCGCACCTCATCCACAAAGTTCCAACTGCATGCATGCCAGCCATCATCGAAGACGTACCTCCCAAGAAGGTGGGGGGGGCGGTGGATAAAAATTGCGGGCCCATTTCTCCCTTCTTTGTTCGCCCCCCTCCCCTTCCCTTCCTTATTTTCCTTGTTGCTGCCGAGTCTGCCCCGAGATGCAAATCATGTCTTCATCCATCACCCCTACCACCGCCATCACCACCACCAACAGCAGCAGCGATTACTCCCTCAACAACCCCTTCTCGCCAAAGAAGCACATTTCTCTGCATGTCAGACACTTGCACCTCTTGCCCAACGCTTACCAATCAGCAGGAGCGGATGCTCAGCGCATCACTTTGGCCTACTTTGCGCTGTCGGCCATCGATTTGCTGAGTGGGGTGCCGCACGATGCGGCACGCGTGGATGATGAGGAGAGGAGAGAGTGGAGGGATTGGATTTGGGATAGGCAGGTGGGTGAGTCGGTGTGTGTGTGTGCGTGCGTGCGTGCGTGCGTGCGTGCTTGCAATTGTGGGAGGAGAAAGGCTCGGCTCATGTTGAAGATGGGCGAGATGGAGGGTGGATGGCGCGGAGATGCGAAACCTTTGACAGCTCAAACTCCTTTTTGTCTGTCTTTTTTTAATCTCTTTCTCAGCAAGCGGCGGTTTTGTCGGCTCGCCTGTACTGCAAAGCGCAAAGGAGGCATACAGCCCATCCTCTGTCGTGCGTAATGCACAACCCTGCGCTAGCTATGCTCCCTTCTGATCAAGCTTAGCCCTGCAACACCCCACCCGCCATCATACTGCAGAGCATCCGCGGAGACTTGGCCCAAACCTACACGGCATTGTTGGCTCTGGGCACTTTGCGCGATGAGGAGGGCCTAAAGACGAGGTTGGACAAGGATGCTCTGTGTGCGCTGTTGAGCCAGTGCCAGCAGCAGGATGGAAGGTGAGGGCATGACGGGGCGTCGTGGCATGGCGCGAATGGGCAAGAGAGCAGAAGGGACATTCGATGCGCCCGCCGCCTTTCAGCCACCTCTCACTCCTACTCGCCCGATTCGCACCGCACCACACTCACTCCCGCTGTTGCTTCTTTCGCAATCAGCTTTCGAGCTTCGCCTGAAGAACAGGGTTCGGACGTGAGGTTCGTGTTCTGCGCATTTGCTATTGCTCATCTGCTCGGACAAGATGGCTGGCGAGCTATAGACTTGCAGAAGACATTGGGCTACTTGGGACGATGCAGGACGTTCGATGGAGCATTTGGGCAGAGTCCCGGAGAGGAGTCTCATGGTGAGCTGCTCTGCTCGATCTCCTTTCGCGCAGCATATAGGCTGCATCTGCACCTCTCGGCTCATATCCTCACCAACGCCATCCTTTCCCTTCTTTGGATTAGCCGGCTCAACTTATTGCGTGCTCGCCTCGCTCCGTCTCGGCGGTCAGCTCCACACTTGGCTAAGCCCGGCGGAACAGCAAAAGACCGTCCATTGGCTTTCGCATCGTCAAGATGTCACTACCGGAGGCCTGGCAGGTCGTTTGAACAAAGAAACGGATGTGTGCTACTCGTTTTGGGTCGGAGCTTCTCTCGCTGTGAGTTGCCCTCTCGCTCTCCGCATCCCCACAGCAAGAGCTCGAGCTGGTGCAACGACTTGACTGCGATGAACTTCCGCAAGGATCAGACATTGACTTGAACCTCTTATGTGTCGCTCGAACCCCATTTCGCTCCCCCTCCTCTGCTGAACAGATCTTGGGGCACCATGATCTGCTCGACGCATCAGCGGATGTGCGATGGATTCTGAGCGCCCAATCGCGCGTGGGCGGCTTTGGTAAGGTTCCAGACGAACCACCGGACCTTTTGCACTCCTATTTGGGTCTGGCGGCTCTGGCTCTTCATGCTCACGATGACGAGCAGGATAACGCTAGATTGGAGGCCGATGGTCCATCGGAGCAGCATGAAAGTGTGGATGCAGAGACGAGGAGCGTAAGAAACGAGCTAGGCAAGAGCATCCAACCGCTCGACGCTGCGATCAATCTGCGCAGAGAGAGTGCGGATTGGCTGCGCCGCACGCTGAGGTCGTCTGGCCGGACTGCAACCTGAAGCCCGCACTTGCAGCACCTCGCGCTGGTCCAGCTCACTCAACTCGAGGACTTTCCTGCCGATGACGTCCTGCTCCTGGTGATCCCTTGGCCATTCGACGCAGCCCGAGCTCGCACAGCCGTGAGCTTTGAACGCGACGCGCATTCGACGCAGTCAAAAGTCACATTGAGCGTCGTTGCGTCCCATGACGGACGTCGTTTGCCTCGCATCAAGCCGGTCAAGTGGTGAGACAAATGCCCAACCCCCCACAATCTTGGCTGCTCGCGTCTTTTCTCCCCCCCCCC
>NW_020290082.1:0-63142 GCF_003144195.1 Ceraceosorus guamensis | reverse complement strand
GGAAAGAGATTGAGCACGATGGAATGTCAAATCTTTGTAAGCTCCATCATCGAGCGCGCGCGTGGACAGCACAGGAAACATGAGACTCACGAGCCAAAAACGAGCTCCGCATGAATTCTCCACGTTGCTGGAAGTTTGAGCAGCTCGGCGGCTGCCAAGGGAGAGGTGGAAGGGATGACGTGCTGCAGATTTGCACCGTATCCTGCTGCAGTCAAAGCGTTCCAGACGTTGCCTTGCGCAATGCCGCTAGATTGTAGAGACCACTAGAAGCGGAGAAAAGGGAGCAGGGGGGGACAAGAAATCGCCGATGTGAGCAAGGAGAGGGGGCGGGAAAGCGAGCGGAAAGGGAAACGGGACTGATCGAGCAAATTCAACTCACAGGGCTGAATTGGGAAGCCACGCCTGGATTGCGTTTGGCCGAGGCTTCTAGACTCGCATCGTCTTCGAAGAAGAGGACCGTGCCGGTTGCGCCCTGCGTGCAGTCAAAGTGTCAATGCGCATTGCGCATTGGGTAGAAAGATCAGTTCATCACGGATCCATCGTGTTGATCGTCGTCGCAGAGCCCTGACACTCACGGCAAACGCTTCGAGACGCTTTTGTTGTTTTGCAAGAGCTGCGAGCAATTTTCGATGCGCGGCAAGGTCCGTTAGCTTCCCTCAAACTTTGCCGAGTCGAGCGTGCAAGTGTAAAGGAATGGGGAAGAAGCCCCCCCCTCCCCTCTTCATAGATTTGACCCCAACCAACCCTCTCCCCCGAGAACTCACCTTCGGGTCCAGCAACCTTGCCATAAATCTCTGGTGCATACTCATTCCAGTACTTTTCGTGTTGCTTGCCGAACAGGATGGCCACTCTGCTGGATTGACTGTTGAAAGCAGAGGGACTGTCCTTGACGATGGCTTTGACCAGACTGGTGACTGCTTCGTCGGTGAGGATTTGACGCTTGCCTTGGGCGTAGATGGAACGTCTAGCTTGGATTGCTGCCAGCAGGGGCGCGTGCGTTGCGGCCGAGGTTGTGGAGGCCATGTCGAAGTTTGAAGAGAGGTGCGTGTGACAAGTGTGTGCGTGTGCGTATATATCTTTGCGCTCGATGCTTGTGTGATCAAATGTGATGGTTGAAGAGAGGCAAATTGAGGCAGACGAGAAAGAAAAGGATAGCTATTTATAGCCGCGTACCACGGAAACGCAAAACGCCGAAGTAGCGATTAGGAGCGAGCACGTCACCGCTGCACGCAAGTCCGCCCGTCCTTCAAACACCGCTTGTGTGGCGTGATGGACGAAGTGTCAATCGCTCGCTCACTGCATTGGTACCGGTGATTCCTTATGTCCGTGTACCTGTACCTGTACCACAAGCTTTCTGTTCGGAAGCTGTGAAATCCGAGGCATGGAATCAAGAATGAATGTTCGGATCCCAGCAGTCATCAGCATGGAGCTGCGCGGAATGTCACCCCGGCCCTGCATCTTAACACCGAGTAAGCCTTGTCTGCCTGCTGTTCGAAGCTCGGTCTTTGTGCAATTCAGCGATCCGTGCACAATAAAGTCGTACCGCTCGCTACAAACGTCAAGAATTTCTGTGGGCAGGCAGGCAGGCAGGCAGGCAGGCATGCAGCAGTCGCGAGTCGTGAATTTGTGGATGGCAGTCACGAGTCGCTATACAGCCATGGCACAGCGATTCGGAGAGGTACGCGTATGCATGACGCCGAGCAAAGCCGCGCGCGGCGCGTAGTTGCGCCACGCTCGGTGGGTGCTTGCGATGCGCGTGATGATGTACGTACGGTACCGGTACCGGTAGCATGCCAATCACGAATCGTGAAGGCATGGAGAGAGGGGAGGGACTTCACACTCACTCACCGACTCGTGACCGTGACTAGGGAATGCCTAAACAGCGAGCCTTTGTTGACACGGCGAATCACATGCTGTCGATGACGTGACGGGGGACCGCGGCGCCGTTCCTGATTGACAATTAAAGTGACAGTCGCGAGTGACGAGTAAGATGGCTGCCATGCCTCAAAGGTGAGGTAGGTAGGTGCAAAGCGTCGATCGTTGCGTTCGCGAGCCGCAGCGTACAGCATATCGAGCCTGCGCACATGTTTGGCGTATGCGCATGTATAGTACGCACAGCGCCCTCCCGCTGCTGATTGTACACGCACCGCATCGCATCAATCAGCACGAGTCAGTCGTGAGTATGCGAGCGGACAACTGCGGGTCCTGATTCCACGATTGCTGTCGAGCGCAAATGCCCCGCCCAGGCCCTGCTGTTCGCTTCATTCAAGATGCGTTCAAGCAGAGCGGAGAGTGTGAGTGCATGGCCGTACCTCATACATAGCGGCATCTGCATATGCCTTGTCAGTGAACACATCTACCGCGGTGAGGCGGCTATAGCTTTTACACACACGGGCGATTCAATTAAGCAGGGATTTGGATTTGGATATGGATATGGATTTGGATTTCATATTTTAGCGGCAGCAACATGCAAATACGTCTCACACTCTGACTCTCCTCTAACAGCATCCTTGCTCTCACATCAGGCCATGCAGCGCCGGTGGCAGCGGCGCAATCAGACTCAGCAAGAGACGTGCGCTGCCTCATCATCATCATCATCATCATCATCATCATCATCATCGCGAGCAGCATCCGCCGAGGCGTCACGCACAGCCTAAGCGAGTCATGAACCTCAATTGATGTATGCGGTCGGTCCATCACGAATCAAGTGAATGACGCCAATTAAGGGGAGTGGCTGCGGCTGTGTCAGCCTTGGCGTGCACGCGCGGCACCCTGCAACGTATATAGCGCCGTCAATTGGCTGTAAGAATCGAATGTCTCGACACGGCGCACGCAGTCGAGATTGGGCGTCGATTGCTGCTGCGTCACTCGCCCGCGCACCATGCAATCCTTTCAGACATTCACATTGAACCTACACATGCTGTTGCCTGCTGCCTCAACCATGCTTCACAGGCCGCCTCGCCTTCTGTTCCACTTGGCCCAGGCACACCAGCGAGCGAGGGTACGCAATCGTCATGCCATTGAGTGATTCGGCCTCGACTGCTCCTTATTGTTTCGCCGCAGCCGCCTCCGATTGGCGCATTCACGCCCACGCAAAGGGCGAGCGAGCGAGACCCGCGGATGTCCAGAATGCCGCGGGCAATTAAGGAACACGATTTACCTGAGGCGCAACTCCTTCATCATGGCACGAGCAGCAGGGAAAAAGGGCCGGGGGGTCCAACTTCGATGCGCACCGCTGTATGCGATCCCTTGCGCAAGGAAGAACGGAGAGAGAGGGTCGAGAATGCTTGAACATGAAGTCGCATGGATGCATGAGCGTCCGGCTTGACCACATCATCCTTCGACACCAAGCAGCACAATCACTCAAGACTCACGACTAGTGTCCCTCACCAGCACATTCTTCTCCATTTCAAGTCCTTTGTCTTTGCACAGCTCACAGTGCGCTACGAAGACTCGACTTGACTTAAGTACCGGTGTTTTTTATCCTATTTTGTGCTTGGGCCGGATGGTCTAGTGGTGCTGGCCACCTTTCTAGAATATCTCCTTTGAGCGCAGGTGCGAGCTCACTTGGCTGGTTGCGCGGTAGAGTACGAAACTCCTGCGGAGGACTCCAGAGTGACCGACTTTTGCTGCGCGCGCGGCTCGAATGCTCACCGGCTGTCAAGTTGCAAGCATCTAGCTGATCACGTGATCGTCTTGAGTGCACAATCGATACGCTCGTGCTGGTCAAGAGTCGAGTGTATCAGGCTCAATATGGCCAAGACTTTTGCCTTTGTCGCCCTTGCTTGCGCGTGGCTATCCATGTGAGTATTCGCAGTTCAAGGTGGATGAGTACGTCAAGCGATCCCTTGATGAACAAAGCGCACCTTCATTAGCTCCCTTCGCGCTTCCGCTCGTACTCTGCATGAGCGTGCAACTCCGCAACGTCCACAGCCAATCTCGCAAACAAACCCTGATGCGCGACGTGGAGAACAGCCGAGATTCTCGTCCCAGGCCATCGACGCCTCTCGCCAACCGCACAAAAGGGGCCTGATGATGCCGACAAAATTCAAAATCTTCAAGCTGCATCTGCACAGTCCAAAGATGCGCGCGAAAATGGTCAAGGATCCAAGAGGATATGCGAAACACCTCGACGACGTCGCGCGGAAGAGCAAACAATTGAGCCCGCACATCAACTACGCCAACATCGCCCCTACCTTTGCTGGAGGCAAGAAGAGCCGGTACGAGGGCTATGCATTGCTGGAAAAGGCTGGAGGACAGCCCTCATCGCTATACGCTGATCCCAAGCTGAAGTTGAGCAGTGGATGAACCATTGTCTCGACTTGCACCCAGCGAACACAGCAGCAAAGATCAGCAGTCTCAGTGCGGAGTGCGCTTTGGGCCGTGAATCTAGATGAAGAGGAAAGAGGGGGACACTGTGTCTTAGCTAGCGCATCCACAACGCCTCCCCCTAATCGATGCGCCATGCTCACTCTATGGTAGCTCGGGTTCTCGACCGTTCGCACGCCGGCCAGGTTGGCAGCAGCCAATTCGGTCCAATTGGGCGATGCCATCTGACCTCTCGCGATAGCAATGAGATCTGCATGACCATTTTGAAGCGTCGCTTCGGCCACCTCTCCTGCCTTGTCGTTCGGTCCCGACTCGAGCATGCCGACGGACATGACCTTCATCGAGGGCAACTTCAGCGATTTGATGCCGGCGGCCAATGGCGCTTGGTAGGCGTGCCCGACCTGTCGGTGCGTGGCAGATGATGCGCAAGTCAGTTCCAGCAAAATAATGACGGGCGCAACAAGGTTGCGGGAGAGCGAGCTAGCTAGCTCACTTGGATCTGTTGCTCGGCCACTAGACCGCCGGAGCTGACATCCAGCACAGCCACACCCTCTCGATCCAGGATTTCTGCGAGCTTCTTGGTCTGCTCCAAGTCCCACACCTCTGTACCCTGGGCAGCCAAGTGATCACATTGATCCGTAGCAGAGATTCGCACCCAAAGCGAGCGTTCTGGCCACCTGGCTCGGATGGCCTTGATGATGTCCAAGGGAAACTTTATGCGACCCTCAAAGGAACCGCCATACTGGTCTGTGCGCTTGTTGGACAGCGGCGAGAGGAATTGGTGCTGAAGGGAATGCAAAAAGATGGGACAATTGTCAGTGCGCAAGGCAAGCTACGCCATCTTTGCGGCCACTCTTCATCCCCCAACTCACTCCGAGGTAGCCGTGAGCCAGGTGAATCTCGATGAAATCGACACCGACCTTGTCGTAGGCTCTCTCTGCAGCTTGGATGAATTGTTGCTTTATGTTCTCGATCTCGCCGATGCTCAGCTCGCGAGGTTTGAACCAGTTGGGTCCGTAAGGGACAGCGCTGGGAGCGACAATCTCCTCTGGCCAACCGCCTTCCTCCTCTTCCGCCCACTGCTCGTGCTTGCGTGGGCGACGCTGAAAAGGCGGAAATGTGGAGGATTTTCTGCCTGCATGGCCCAGCTGCACGCCCACTGTCAGACCGGGCGAGAGGGTGCGCAGGGATGATACGAGGGAGATGAACGCTGGAATCTGCTCATCCTTCCAAAGACCCAGATCTGCATGCATGCAAGAAAGCGACGAACATGGCGCGAAGCGCAAATTGGACCATCAGCCATCTGCGTTGGCTGAACGCGTGCGCGAGAGATGAGTAGAGATGAGATGCTCACCGTGCGTACTGATCCTGCCAGCTGGAGTGACGCCAGTGGTCTCGAACATGATGGTGCCGACGCCGTGCAGGGCCCAGGAAGCGTGGTGGCCGAGATGGTAGACGCTTGGGAAGCCATCCTTGGCGACATACTGACACATGGGCGACACCACCACCCTGTTCTTGAGCGCTAGACCACCGGAATGATTGAGCTCGACCAGACTGTCGAACAGCTTGGGTCGAGCTTGCCCTTCCGGAAGCACATCGTCTGGCAACGTACCGATGGGTGCCCAGCCTTCTACAGCTTGATCAAAGTGACCAGCGGTGAGCGCTAGACCAGCATCAGCATCCAACTTGGGAGCTTGCTGGCCTCGCGCAAATTTTTGCTTCGAGTGGGACATGGGTGGGTGTGAGGAGTGCAGAAAGAAGAAGCAAAGAGGTAAGAGTCTTTGAGCTTGGCCTGCGCCTGTGCGAGTCGGGCGTCCAATGTTCCTTCTACAGATGGGGTTGATAAGCGGAGGAGAGACGTAGCACCGCGAGTGTGGATATGCGGAGAAGAGACGTCGAACCGCGAGTGTGACATTTGCGCCATCTTATACCCTTCGCCGCACCTACCAACCACCCACCAGCCACGATGACTGAATTGCAATCCCCGAAACGTCGCGCTGCTGCTGATGTGCGCAATCCCCGGCATACACAGCAATCATGTGCGCGAAGCAACTCGACTCACAATTGGTATTTCCGGAGAGCGCGTGCTCCCTTCGGAGGAAACGCAACCCAACCCGGACTCGAGCTTTAAAATCCGGCTGAATGCCGACGAGCGCTGCTGGCGTCCATGCGCGCGCGCGCGCGGTCCTGCATATGCATGGGCCACATTCGAGCGTAAACCTGATCACGTGCTCATTGTTGGCTCTGCCGCGCGCGCCTCGACACAAGAGGGGAGAGAGACACTCATCAAGACTTTCGATGTCTTGAACATGTCATCCGCCCCTCGTCTGACGATCGTGCAAAGGAGGCCGAGGGAAGACTTTGCTGCCTAGAGCTTCAATCAGCCTCATCCCGCCTTGTCAAGCCGACGCCAAGTCGTCGTTCAGCGCTCGCTTGGAGGGCGGTCGCACATTGAGCATGGTCCGCTTGATCAAGCGATGCCGCTGACCGAGTGCACATCGCAGACCTGTTCGCTTGCGGCCGCGTCGCATTGCGAGGCCGTAAGCAAGGGGCTCCGATGAAGACGTACGAGACGAGTTGAAGGGCAGCTAATTTTCTCGAGCGTTGCTAGCTCCTCGCATCCTGCGCCGCTCTGTGGAATCGGAGCAAATCACAACAAGACTGCTCTTCTCACCCTTTGCGGCAAAGAAGGCATCATCCGAGATCTCCTTCGAAACAAAATGCACTCTGGGCCAGCTGCGCGCTCGGTGCATCTTCACATCGCCATGCTCGGCTGCACCGGCGCCTGAAGAGGGCGGATAGCGAATGAGTGTCCGCAGGCCAATTCAAAGCCCACCTGGCTCGCGTCAGACGCAAGCATTCGGCCTTGTCCGTCTCGCTGCAGTCGGGCGAGCTAGAAATGTACGACATTGCCCCATTCCTTGAGTGTTCAAGTCCAACAGCCTTGAACATGAAGAAGGAGCCATGGTAAAGTTTGTCGCATACTGCACAAAGTCGTGCGCAGCCTCCTCAGCGGGTCATGTGCGGGAGTGAAAGGGCGCGGAAGGGGATGAGGATGAGGGCGATTAGATGCAAAAGGCGGTCGGATGTTTCTTCAAACGGCGAGACTTCGATATGCGATGCTGAAATGGAGGGTGGAGCGCGACTATGCGGCCCAATCCTTGGCAATCTTGAAGCTCCAGCTCTGATCCCAAAGCGTCTGGTTGTCATCGTCGATCAGTCTGCTTCGCACGCTGTAGGTGGCTCGTGCGAGCATGCCCGAAGGAGCTTCTTCCGTCTCTAGATGCTTGATGTAAGGCTCGCCACGTGGTGAAAAGGATCCAATCATCGCTTCCGTCTTGTCGACTGTAGAGGGATAGCGAACCAATCAGCACATGGACGCATGACGAGGCTCGTCGAAGGCGCACCTGGAATGCCTCCACGCTTGACGACTTGGATGAAACGCAAGCCGGACAGCACTTCTTGACCTACGCTGCAGGAAAAGAAGAGAAGCAATGACATCGTGAGCGGCCCAGCTCTGGAGTCGTGAGGACACGCGAGACTACATGCTACTCACGTGAACTTGAAGCTGACGTGATACTCGACGCCTTCTTTGATTGTCAAGGTGTCCTTCTTGATAGCGTCTGCGTTACCACTCTCCAAGTCCAAGGTGACAGCTCCGTTTGGCGCCGTAGCAGAGACGAGCGAAAGGGAGTGCAACTTGAGCTGCGTTGGGTCAAGAGCCTGGATCGGTCAGCATCGTGGCAGCGCTGGTGCGAGCATCTTTTCCTCAGCGCTGCTCCGCAAAGTAGCCGGTCCCGGGCTGGCCACTCTAGCTCCAAGACGCTATCCGCCTGCACCTCACTACCCTGCTGTACCGCTCCTGTCACGCATGACACGCACCTTTGGTCCAGTAGCAGCTCCACCAGAAGCACCGGGAACGATGCCTAGACTAGCTTTCCAGCGAGCCAGGCTCTCATCCTCTGCGTCCAGCTGAGCGTACTCTGCTAGCGACTTTTTCTCTCCAGCCTTGTAGCCCTCAGTCTCTGCGCAGTCATGTAGGGAGAAGGGGGAAGAAAAGGCAAAGCAGCTGATGTCAGCCTCAGAGCCGGCAAGGGAGAGGCAGAGCTGCACGTCCCTGCTACGCACGGGTAGGCTTGAGCTCATCCTCGCTGACCTTGTCCGCCATCGTGATCTGCGTCACCTGGACTGATGCTGGCTATCGTTGATAGGTGAGAGTGTGGTGTGGGCGCAAAGGGGAGTTGCGCTGAGCTGACTGGTAGCGACAATACGGACCTTTTCTGCCGAAGAAGTGAGTGGGCACAATCGCCGTGGCGCGTGTGCTGGTGACAGAGGTGATGTGAGAGTGAGCGTAAGAGCAGCAGCAGTCGTGAGTCTCTTCTGGAAGAGGAGGGCTGCGCAGCATTCACAATGTGAATTCAAGATGTCGAGATTCTTTATTTTGGTTGGCTGGATGGTCATCGCCCCAAGTCACATGTGCGTACAAGCCATCTCAATAGTCTGAGTGTGAGTTGGAGTTGGAGTCTGTCTGCGAGTGCGCATTGTGTCGCCGTGAGCCGCAGACATGGCGCGCGTGCAATGCAACCCGCGCCGCCCAGCATGCCTCTTCGCCTCCTCATCGCCGCTCCTGCATACCCCGCCGCTGCTTGCCTCCTCGGTCATATGGGGGCCACACACGCAGAGCAGAGCGCCCACCCTCGCCATCAGCACGCACGCAACGCAACTCACGTCAACTCGTGACTCGTGACTATTATGCTGCTCTGCTCTCCTTGACGCACAAGTATACCAGCACACATCAACACCTCGTGCACCATCCCAAGCCCAGCCAGCCAGCCAGCCAGCCAGCCAGCGGTTCAGCCACACGCGTGCGCACTCAGCAGCAATAAGCGCCAAGCGCGCTTGCACGAGCCGCGGAGGTCCGTGCGTCAGCCCTCTCGTGCGGATGCGCTGCTTATCAGTCACGTGAACGTGGCTCCCACGGTGAGCACGCTTTCCAAAGCAGCAGCACTCACGACTCACGACTATGTCGGACATGCTTGGAGTACGCGTATCCGCGCCAAGCTTCTTCTTGACCTTCACCCCTCTGCCGCATTCAAGGGCAAGCAAAGAAGAACGCTCCGCACTTCGCGCCACAGTCTCAACTATCAACAGGTGACTCCGCTCCTCCCCACGAAAAGGATCAGGTCTGGGGCATTGTAGCAGTACGAGCAGCGCGAGAGGTTGCGAGGAGCGCGCGGCAGCAGACATGATTTCAGATGTGACGCTCGCAGCGCTGGCCAACTGGCTCGGTAGTCTGACCATGGTCCTCATCGTTTTCTACCACGTGAGTCGATGTGCACGCAGCAGCGCGCGCCCCCCAGAGTTTCCAGCACAAAAGCGCATTTGTGGTGCACACGTCCGACGCCATGGCCTCAAAAAAGGGACTTGGGCAAGTGGTGACTCTCTTTCTGTCGTCTCGTCCCTTTGAAAGTCAAAATTCTTTACTGAGCACCTTGGCTGACTTTTGCTTGCCCCATCAGCTCATTTCCGTCAACGCAAAACGTTTAGCACCTGCGCACACGGCTGCCAAGGTGACCGGCACCGCATGACGTGCTCACGCACGGCACGCTGACGTGGAGACGCTCCTCTGGCCCTGAAGAGGTTCCCGTCGGATTTGGCGATGGCTTTCAAGTAAACAAGATAGAGAGAGGCGCGAAAGAGCCGCTGCCTCGCCAAGCGTGTGGGCGCTTAGCACATCAAGGATAAAAGTCTCCTCATTCTCATTTCCACGGCTGGGATCTCACACACACACACACACACACACACACACACACACACACACACAAACCCCACGAAGGCAGCGCGTTCGCACCACGTCAGCTCACCAAGCTGGTCGTCGCCATGTCCACGCGTCAGGCAAGCATCTTAAATCGACATTGCCCATTGCCAAGGCTCTGTTCTGATCCGCCTGCATTCGTTTTGCGATTCGGGGACGCGAAGAGCTGATTTGGGGGTATGCGCACATGCGCGTCTGCAAGTGCAGAAAGTGACCGACGTTCTAGAATCTGGGAATGGGAATACTAGGATACAGATTTGTCTTCAAGGGTCAGGCAGCGGTACGGAGGGAAGGCGGGGTGATGGCATTTTCGCTAATGGGTGCAATCGCGCTTGAAGGGTCTGCTAAGGAGGAGATTGTGGCGGCCGCATTCGTCTCGCGTATAGCTGCAGCGTTTAGCAAAGCTTCAATGCCAGTGCTCCCACTAACATTGGGGGAGTCAAAAGGTCTACCTGTCTGCTTTGTGGCTATGGGAGTCTGCTGTTGCTCTTCGTCAGATGGACTGCGAGAAGGCGCCTCGTCGCACCTTTGGAGGTGGCTCATGCTCGCAACCTTGCGCGGACGTGACGCGCTTCGGCTTTCGACGCTTCGCCGTCTAGGAGCGTTGCCAGCGCTCTCTGGGCGATTCGTGCGGCCTCTGCTGCTGCGGCGATGGGCGGGTGTGGATTGGAGTGGCATTGCGTCGACTAGGCCTAGCCCAGTGCTTGCCGAGCCATGCTGCTGCTTGGCAGCAAGCCTAGCTGCCACCTTGCTGCGCAATCGCGCCATGACCTCTTCGTGATCCAGGCTACCTGTGCTAGAATTAGCATTGCTTTCGCTGCTGCTGGGCCGAGAGGCTTTGCCCCGGGGCCTAATGCTGCCATTCGTTCTGCGAGAGGAGCCTGCCGGGTTGGTGTCTCGAATGTCCATTCTCGCGGTAGCATCAGCGAGACTCGAGGTGCGTGGCGGGGCCAGGCGTGCCGCGACAGAAGCTGCGAGCCCGTCGCCTTGCCTGGGCAGCCACTCGGCACCGTGCTCGTGCGTAGGAATGCTTTCAGACTCGTCGTGCCGGCGCTTACTGCCCACGCCGCTCATGTTGGAGTCCACGCTGCCGCGGCGCGATTCGGATGCGATCGAATCGGCGTGCGTTGAGGGACTTGGGAAGAAGAGGTCTGGAGAGCGTGGCAAGCTTGCGAAAGGGTTGCCAAAGACGTCGTGAGGCAAGGATGCCGAGGTGTCCCGGCGACGCATCAATGCAGGCGGTGCTTGATGCGGCAGAGGAGCCAAAATCCTCTCCGAATGATGAGTTGCGGCAGCATGAAACGGCACAGAGTGTCTCGGCCGATTCAAAGCGCTGTTTTGAGGCTGCGATGATGTCTGCAAAGGCGGCAGAAGAGGCGGGCCCGTGGTGTAGTCATCCATAGAACGATGCGCACGCGAAGGCAAGGCAGGTGGTACCTGGCGAGGATAGGCATGAGTGCGCTGATTCTCCGAAATCTCGTAGGGGGGAGGTGGCGTACCGGGCACAGCGCCGTGAGTGTGGCCTGCTGCAGGATGTTCAAGATCTCGAACATGTGCCTGTCTGTGCTGCTCAAGCTCCACTTGCATTCGCAGGCTCTCCGCTCGAAGGTACTCGGTCCGGAAGGAGGCCAGCTTCGCAAGACGCTGCTTGATCGTCGAAAGAAGATGGCGCAGTAAGAGCAAGCGTTAATGACTCGGCGTATACGCTTAGCAAGTGCGCCACAAACTCACCTCGTCTTCCGCTCTCACTGTCTCGAGGATGAGTCGCAGGGTATCACGATCCAATCGGTGATGTGTAGCTGGCGGACGAGCATCGCGACTTCCGGCCTGATTGCGAGCATCTTGCTGCAACACTGCAGACTTGACATCTGCGACGTCCAGTTGCAGACGATCAGCAACGCGCTGAAACATCGCCTCGGATCGCTGGGGCACGGGCAGTAGAGGCGCTGCGGGATGTCCAGGCGCGTTGTTGAAGAATGCTGAGTGAGGGGGCGTGCACAGAGGTACCTCTCCTGAGAAGCTAGCGTGCAGGCTGCCGTTGCTGCCATTATTGGTGCTCAGGCTCAGGCTCAGGCTGGGCGCAGCGCTTGTGCTGCTGAGGTAGCTCGCGTGACTTTGATTGCTCAAATGACTCGCCTGGCTGCCGGGAGTGTCGCACCAAGACGACGAAGATGGTGGCCTGGCCGACGTTCTGCCGGTTTGTCTTTGCGAAACTCGACGAACGACACCAGAAGGGGCGGCCATATTGCCTGAGCTTTGAGCCGGTGCAAGGATGGGGGAGCTGGTTGGTGAGCTGCCAACTACGGTGCCTCCAAAGTAGGACCCGCCGGCAGCTGCTGGAGCAGCAGGGAGGTTGGACGGGTGAGGAAGATGCGGCATCGCCACATGTTGTTGCTGTTGCCACGATGGCTGCTGCTGCTGCTGCTGCTGCTGCTGCTGACCGCCCAAAGAGCGCAAAGCGGCTCTAGCAATGTCGGCGCGCGACATCTCGCCGTTGGGAACAGGAGAACCTGAAGGAGTGTGGTAGTTCATGCTGACTACATGTGTGGATGGCCGCTGCCAATGTCACAAGCGAGCGGCGGAAGAGAGTGAGTGTAGTGTGATGGTGGTGCCGCGCCAGATCGAGCCAGCGAAGTCGTGTGCGTAAGAGGGGGCCAATCACCGTGAAGGGGGGAAAAGGTCGATCTGTCGTCGAAGGACACGAAGGAGCGACGGCAAAAGGATGAGCGAGCGAGTGCTCTGTCAGGATGCCTTTGGGCGAATAAAGCCGAATCGCTGTCAATCAGCAAGAGGTGTCGATGAGCACAAGAACTTGTGCGGGGGATCAACGAGGGCGGGAAGGGCAAGCCGCGGCGACGGTGGACGCACGGTGTGTATAGCGGTATATGTATGTATGGATGTGCCGCGATGCCAAACCTTTTTGACCATTTCTGGGCAATGCATGCAGATTGCGATTCCAGCTCCGCCATCGACGGAACAGTCATGCCGATGTGCTATTTTCCCCTCCACCACGCAGCAGCAGCAGCAAGCGCCACTCCCACTCCCTCACTCATCACGGTGACACATTCACAGCTGTGCGGCGTCTTGCGTGCGTGCGGAGATGCCGGCTGCTGCTTGCTCTTGATCCACATTGCTGCTGCTGCTTGCTCGGGATGGCCAGGCAGGCATCAACACTCACACTTTCTCATTCAAGATTCGTGACCGTGACTGACTCTGACTCTCTTGCTCCTTGCGCGTTGCGCGTTGATGCCATGCATCGATCGCATCACCCCCAAATATAGGCTCAGCTCATCCGTCCCAAATGCATCCGCAACCTGCATCTACAAAGGCTTCCTCTCTCCTACTGCCCGCTGCACGCGGTGCATTTAATCTCCTGGCATGCCGAATTGGGGCTTGAATTGCGATCCCGTCATGCGGACATTCTGATTCAAGATTATAAGGTTGAGCATACTAGTCAGAGGCATGGCTTACAGTCTCAGTCACGAGTCACGAGTCGCGAGTCGCGAGTCACGAGTACTCCACTTACTTGACTTTGACGGCTGAACGGTATCTCAAGAAGTATAGCGATCGACCGCAGAGACAGATCCACTTCAAGTGAACATGCCGGTCGACGCCTCCAGGTAGACCCCCCGCTGGCTCAATCCACGCGCAGGCAGCTCCGCTCGGCGCCACTTCGGAGTTCCTGCACACCTCATCAGTCGGTCAACCGGAGCAGCAAATGTGCGGTGCTCGTGATTGTGTACAGTCTGGGCGCCGATACACAGATGCTTGGAATCAGCAGCACGGATACAGCAACCCACAAGCCTCAATCGTCCCCTTCGTGGCCACTCACTGACTATACCACGGCACTCACCACTCACCACTCGGAGCGAGTGCCGTAGCTCGACATCGCAGTCGCGCGGCGTGGCAGGCCAAGTTGCAAGTCGACGGTGGAGATGAGAGAGCGCTTTGGCTTCTGGCTGCATCGGCGATCGACCGGCAGATGCTTGGCAGCCGGCCGCGGCAGTAAGCTGCATATGCTGGGCGAAGAGCGAGGCATATGCACTCACACTGCAGCAGCAGCATGTGATGATGCACGGCAGGCATTCCATGCGAGTCTGATTCAGATTCTTGATTACAGTATTGCTGCTGCATGCAATCGTGAATTAAGCTGACGCCTTGGCGCTCGGCCGACCGTTGCGCATGTCCACGGATGAGTTAGCGTTGCCATCTGCGTCACGGCCAGACAGACAAGGCAGCGTAAAATTGAGCGCCATTCTGCAAATAGAACATCGTGAATGAGCTTGGTGTCTATCGTTTGCGTCTTGATGAGTCGTGAGTGGAGTCTGATCTTGACGAGTGTGATTTCCTCGTGTAACGTGATTTGAAGTTGTACTCGTGACTCGCTCGCCATGTACCTCTGAGACTCGCGTGACGCACACGTCGACTGGATAGTCATGAACATGACCACAGTGCACGTCGTGCACTCAACACTAGAGCAGCAGCAGCGGAAGAAGCAACGTTGTGAGTCAAGAGTTCTTCATGATAAGGGCGTGGAGCTTGAATCGAATGCTGCCAGATCCTTGATTTGCTGACCCGTTCGCCCGAGCAGCTTTGCTCTGTTCGAACTCAAAACTCGAGACTCAAACTGTTGCACAGCAGTATCTCCGCATTTGCCAAGCCACGCCCTGGCCGAAGCCGAGCCGCCGGCCATTTTTATTCGTGGATGCGATTGTCGCTTGCATGGCTGTCTTTGCCGCACACGCGAAAGAGGTGCTGAATTTGGGTACAATCATCGCCCGGACTCTTGCAGGCGATTCGGTTGTGGGTACAGTCTCGACGGCGTCTTAAATCCGTCTTTGAGAATGCGCGCCGAGTCAAAGTGGACGCTTGATGTGCGTTCGCAAATGACGATTGCATGCTCGATGGCAAACGAGCAGTATCGAATGACCATGTAGCGCATAGTGTAGATTCAGGGTGTATGCCCTGCCGAAGAGATGAATGCCAAGGAACGTTCAGGGACCATCCAGTATGGTTGGCTTGGACGTGAATCGTGAAGCGTGAGTCGTGAGTGTGAATGGTGAGATTGATCGATGCGGTGCGCTGCAATCTCTCGAACAATCCGGAACATTCGCAACTCCATATCGGGGGCGCGACGCGTGCGGCGCAGAGGCTGCTGCATGCGTGCATCCCGGCCGCGCGCATCTAGCAGCAGCAGCAGCAGCAGCAGCAGCAGCAGCAATCAGAATCACGAATCACGACTCTTGCCTGAGTTGCACAGCCGCGATCGCACCATCGCAAAGCGTGCGTGCGCGCGCCCAGCACACGCGTATACTCTTGACTGCCTGACAGATACCGCGACTTAATGATCAATCACGAATCAAGGAATGGATGCGTGGCGTGCGGCTTGGTAGGTGGAGATGACTGCCCGCCGATTAGTCCGCATCCATACAAGTGGTAAGTCGTTCAAATCTCGAGTTGAATCGATGCTTTGTCCAACTTTTGACTGTTACAGTATTGCAGGAGTCACGCTCCAAAGATCAAAAAATAACCGCAATCAATTTGAATAATCAATCGCCTTCACATTCAAGATTCGCGCTCATCAGCAGCCTGCCAAGCCAAGCAAACTCGCGACTGGCGAATTGGCGATTCACGATTCACGTGATTGCAGCTCAAAGCTTTTCGCCGCAACACCCGGCTCCAGTTGAGTCTGAGTGGTCAGTCACGTCCGGTCTCCTCCAACTCGGCCCGAGGCCCTCCAGACATTGACCGACATCAGCCATTCCTCAACGCTGCGCACAGACCATCCCATCCCATCCCATCCCATCCCATCCCATCCACCTTTCCAACGTACTTGGCACACGCACACGCACACGCACACCGCCACGGCACAACTCGGAAGGAGGGTGCACATCCACACTCGCATTCACACTCCATTCACATCGCTGCTGGGGCCCCACACAACTTCTACTTGTCAACCCCGCGCCCCTCTTTTTCCCTCACCTCTTGGTCCTCGAGTATGTCGACGGCTCCACTGGCCAGCGAGCACGCCAGCGCCATCCCCACCACCTCTACTGCGACCGCCGCCTCTTCGCCTCATCCCTCTTCCGCCGCTGCCACCCCGTCCTCGATCGCAGGCGCATCAGCTGCCAATGCTAGCAGCAAGGCGAACGTCGCAGCATCTGCCTCGCTTCCATCATCGTCAAGCACGGAAAAGGTCACAAACGCTGCCTCTGCACCGAGTCGTCGTGATCCTGTCCACCCGACGCAGAACAATTCGAATGATGCCGTGTCCCAGAAAGTAGTGGCGAACGCTGCAACACCGCGAGCTGCAGCCGAGAAGGATGCCCCGCTGCCAGCAAATCGAGAAGGCTCACTCTTAGCTCCTCAGCCGCAGTCTCACTCATCCGTTCCCGGCTCGACGAGTCCTCCGAAGGACGTCCCATCCTCAGCCTCCAGCTCATCGGCATCGGCGGGGCAGTCATCTGCGTCGATCAAGCCAGCGCAAGCCGATCCGCTTCCTTTGCCGTCCGACGCAGTGGCAGCACCAAAAAGCCAAGCTGCTCTGCCGGTAGCTGCAGATGCCAGGGCAACGGCCTCTACCGCTCCATCGGACACGCCTCCAAGGGCTGTGGCGAGCGCACTGCATACACCGGCCCCATCCAACGCCAGGCCGCCCGCGACTGGAGCGGACGCCGGTTCCTCAACTCCTGTTGCATCTCCCAAAGATGCAACGATCAAGGCCGAAGTCAAGATCACCTCCTCGCCTACGAATGGTGTCAGCAATGAAACGACGCCGGAGAGAGAAGTCGCCAGCACTCGCATCGGCCTGGTGCTCAAGATCAACAAGGAGCTCATCAGGTGCGTCGTGCTTGCTGGTTGCCCCCTTCTCCAAACTTGCCAAGCTGCGCTCCTTCGCCACGCTGACGCTCGCCGACCTTTCCGTGCTTCTGTCTTACCTTGCTGGCCTAGGCTCTGCGTTGACCTGGGTCAGCGCAGCCTCGCTTCAGAGCCAGTGTACCGCGAAGCAGGCCTTAGACTGTCGTCAAACTTGTGTGCGTAACAGCATGACATCATGCGCCTTGCAACTGCAGCTGAACGCTCCCCGCCCGATTCGCGACCACACTGCGCAGCGTTCCTTGCAGCTATGGCCGACAGGGCAGCCAAACCGGCAATTGATGGCAAAGCTGCTCCCCCACCTCCGCGTGCCGAGCCCTTTCCACACTCCTCTCATGTCCCCGAGTCCATGCTGCCCTCTCTCTACGCTCAGCTCATCGCAACGTTCGACATTGCGGCGGGTAGAAGGGCAGCAGAGGCAGCGGTTGCGGGTGCCAAATTCAGCGCAGCATCCGCCGAGCATGACTCGTTGCCTCCATCCGGCGCAAGCACGACCACAAAGCGCTCCCGCGAACCGTCTCAGGAACAAGACAGTCGCAAAGCCCACAAGCCTTCGCCATCGGATGCCTCTGCCGGCCCGCCTGCGGCGCCTTCACCAGTGAGCAGTAAACTTGCAGCCACCTCGATCGCGAGCCAGAATGGTGTCTTTCAATCTGCTGCCCATGACACCACGCCTGCAGGTACTGCAGCGCTCTCATCAAATACACCGACATGGTCACCGGGCACGCGCACCAGTCCTCCCCAGCCGACACAGCAAGCCCCTCCGTCAAATCAAACACAACTTCCTGGGCAAAGCTACGCCGGGGAACACGCTGCTCCTCGCCCCGGACAGCCCGCGCCCTCCACTTCTGCTCCCACTCCACAGCAAATTCAAGCTCTCACGCAGACGTTTGGACCCTCTGCACTCAGCTTGCTGAACATGTTGCAAGCTCACAGCAAGGATCAGCCCCAACCCCTGGTGCAGTACATGGAGTCCACCCAGCCACACTTTCGAGCGTTGCCCGTTGCTGCTCAGCTTCAAGCGCTCGTGCGTACTCAAGCCCAGCTCCAGCAGCAGCACGGTCGTGCGCAGACTCAACTGATGGGACAGGGACCTGGGGACCAGTCTGCAGCGTCCGGCGTCGCTATGAATGGGCCAGCGAGAGCTTCACCCAATCGAATGTCTGCAAGCAGCCCGGATTTGGCCCCTCAGCACCAGTCATTTGGAGGATCGATCTCTTTTGGGCCAGGGCAGTCGCAACAGTCTCCTGCCCTTTCCACTGGTGGACAAGCTGGCTTACACAATGGGAGTATGCCCGCACAAGAAGTACCGCCCATCAACTTTGCGGCGCTCCAACAAAATCCATCGTTGCAGCAGCAATTCCTAGCTCAGATGCAGAACGGTATGCTTAACAACGTGCCCCCACACCAGCAGCAAATCTTCATGCAGCAGCTACAACAGCACCTACCTGGGGCCGCTCAGCAGATGAGTCAGCAGCAGCAGCAGCAGCAGCAGCAGCAGCATCAGCCACAATTCCAGATGCATCAAGCACGCCAGCAGGGATTGCCAAGTCAAGGATTTCAAACGCCCCAGAATCAGCAGTTCAGCTTTCAGCAGCCGCAAACGCCACAACATCAGCACTCTCAGCAGCTCAATTCGTTCGGCATCTGACAATCAAGGCGATGTCAGACGGTCCAGTAGACACACCGTAATGTGGGCCGGCCCAATCGGTTCGACCCTGACCACTGTAAATCTTGGCCATCGTGCTCGGATCTCGAGGCGAAGGAACACGACCTTTGAGTCGGCCAGCCGCTTTGGTTCTTGTGTTAGCATATTCTGGGAGTGCTTACCATGGAGTGATCTCCGCAGAAGCGACTGCGTAATGCAGCCCTTAGATGGTCATACTTTGCTGCTGCACGAACGTACCGCAAAATTCACCGACTCGGCGCATGGCGCAGCATTTGATCCACCCTTATCAGACGTTATCGATAGTGCAGCGCAATCTGCAATTGTAATTGTAATAGAAGAAATGGTGATGTGCGATTGAGTCAACGAAGCCGTGTTCAAGACTTGGGTCAGCACACGTCCAGCTTTCGCTTTCGCCATCGTGGTTGTATGCCTGTAAGCCAGCCCACTGCTTGAGACGAGAATCATCTCGCGTTCCACCGCCGTTGTTGCACCTTCAGCACCGACTTCTGTGTCGTTTGGCAGAGCAAAGGACGGGTGGATCGTCGCTCCATTCTCAAGATCGACGTCGCTCGCCCCAAGTGGCGCACTGTTTGCTGCGCCGACCTCAGCAGCTCCAGCGTCACTTGGCAAAGTGAACGACGGCTCGACAGGCGCTCTAGTGACGAGGTCGAAACAAGTGAAACCAAAAGGACGACCCCATGTCTTGGCGATGAAGATGCCTTCGATCGGATGATGGCCCGAGTAAGTCACTGCTTCGTTGTCGATGACAAACTGCACGATCTCGGGAAAAGCTGCTGCAAAATCGCGTGCTACCATCCACCTTCTGACGTGCGGCGGGAGTTGGGAGTCAAGAGATTGCGCTGCAATGACGCAATGGGGACGAATGAGGGTGCGCGTCGATGTCCTCTGGGGATAGCGAGTCACGTCATGTGTCAGCTCTACAAACCTACGTCTTCTCTATAAATGTCAAGGGAAGTCATTTACGTCTGCTAATCAAATGACGGGAGACGTCAATCGCTGATCAGAAAGCTATCAAAGCACGAGTGATGGCGATAGTCGTGAGTGTCGAAGAGCAGTGTTCGATCGATGCACAGTGGTGTTGTCATGTGTGCGCCAAAGGCCAGGAGAAAGGCAAAATAATAGAGGTAAGTGTATAGAGCAAAGCGCAAAGGAAGATTGTGGGCGCTGGCTGAGAAATGAATTGCTGAGGGCAGTTTCGAGCAATGCCGAGAGATTGCTCACGATGACTTCTGCATGACGCTGACCAAAGGATTGGCCGACGAGCCATTCAACAGTGTCAAGTGCAGCAGTCAACTCATCTAGACCAGTGTTGGATTCAAATGGCAGTGAGGGCAGCTGGGCAGGGAGGTCGTCTCCTCAATTCATGTGCACTCTTGCCTTCTCTTTTGAAATCTTTGAAGCGCTCTGTTCCTCTCTTTGAACGCACAAGGGGCGGGTGAAGCAAAGTTGGGGGATGTAGGTGATGGCAATGCACTGCACACTGAGCCAAGCTCTGATTCCTGTAAATCTGGTGGATCCAACAACTGCTCTCACTGAGCATTGGCATTCCTTGCGGCGTTCTGGTTATGGGTGAGTCTATGGTGCCTCTTTGTCTGCTTTCACCACTGTTCATTTTCTCTGTCCGGACCAATTATTGTTATCATTTGTATTATCCGGCCACACGCTGTGAGACATCCACTGGCCGGAGAGGTCTGCGCTCCAATGTGCAGACTGAGGGCGCATGGATGCCTTTGATGTGCTTGAGGTCAATCAAGCATCCTTGCAAGCTCAAATTTTGATCATCAAAGGGCTTTGAGCTGATCCAGCTTGAAGAGGCCCAATGAGTCTGCAAAGGACAACGTCCTAGTAAGGCTGAGGACAAGAGGCAAGGGATGGTTCCTTGCAGATTGTAGGGCGGGTAGCAGTGACGTTTGTGGTGAAAGTGACAGAACGACATCTGCAAAGTACCTTAGTTGGCGCGTTTGCTACTGCTGATGCTGAGGGGGACATTGCCCAGAAATTTGCCCTTTCTGGTCGGGCGTTGCGTGTATTTGTGCAACGCTGGAGGAGCACGCTTTTGCTGCTGGTGAAGCTGAGCCTGTACAAACAAAGCAATTCAGTCAGTTGGAGCAGAGACGTCCATCTGTATGCAAGCCAGGGAAGAGGCTTGCTCCTTGCCCTCACCAATTGAAGGTGCTACAATGAAGGTTGTTTGGTCAGCAGGTCTCACAATAGCTGCCCTATGTGGGACTTTGGAAAGTAACAACCAGAACGGCTTTTTGCTCTGACAAAGGTCAAGCTCAAATCTGCAACCATTGACAAGACGCACGCTGCCCTGAAGGTGGCCAGTGATGCATATCAATTTGAGGCAACACCAAGCTTTGAACCTGTTGCGCAGGATTTAGGCAAGGTGCTGGCTCATCCAGAGCTTGCAAGCCAAGCCAAAAGCCAAGACCTTGCACCTGTTCTGCTTGAACTGGTTGTATGTAGACAGGAGACTGGAAAAGTTTCTTGTGCAGCATCCTACCTTGCCCACTGTGGAAATTTCTTGGGCAGCAGTGCGGGGTGGTGCCGCGGATCAGGCGGGACTTTTGCCCAGTGAAATCATCAAAACCATCCAGCTTCCAGCTGATGTTGTGTGGAATGCGTTGCCAGTGCTCAAGAGAGTGGGCTGGAATATGATGCACGGCAGCAACCTGGAAATGCGTCCAATCCCAGCTCAGCTTGAGCTTGCGCAAATTGCAATGCCTGACCAAGTGCAAGCTCTAGAAACAATTGGCTTGAGCTCTTGGCTCCGCAATGTTGTTGGTGATGGCAACTGCGGATACCGCGTTGTTGCCTTGCAAGCGTGTGGCAATGAGCGGCAGTGGCGTGCAGTGCAGAGAGCCATGCACAGCGTTGCCACCACTTCTGCCTATTTTAGGGACATTATTCCTAGCGATGATGCCAGAAACATTGGGCAGGATGCAAGGACAGACAGCAAGGCAGAGTGATTTAAAGCTGCTCTCCACTCTGCGCTGGCTGCCACAACATTCCAGACATTGGTCGCTACAATTGAGCTGGATGCAGACAGCATCTCCAGCTACGTGGCTTGGCCTGGAGGTTGCCCCACATCAAGGACTGTAAGCTCTTCCCTTTTGCATAAGAAGGTGATGTGCATTGTGTGCCACAAGGCGCACTTTTATGCAGGCCTCATGCATCTGGAAGATGCCATTGTGCTCAAGAGGAATGAGTGGTTGGACAATACCAATTGGCCGGAAAGAAGCGGTTGGTCCCAGCTGCACATGTATGCCATGGACTTGGCTCTGACAGACAAACATGATGAGCTGGAAAGCCATGGCAAGGGGGGCGCATTGAGTGGGCAAGTTGGGTAGAGCTGCGTGCGTGCGTGCGAGCAAGCGTGCGAGCAAGCGCGGATAGTAGCAGCGGCGCCAACGAGGTGGCCAAAAAGGTGAGCAGCGCGTGTGCCTGTGCATGACTTGCCAGGAGCTGATCGTGAGTGCTGGCACGACGTCAGCTGTGGAACACGCACCAGAAGGAATAATTTGCATTTTCAACGCATCAGAAAAGAGAGTCACATTTGCTACACGCATCAGAAAAAAAAAGAGAGATTCACATTTGCTGCAAGCATCGGAGAACAAGAGAAAGAGGTTCACATTTGCTACACGCATCAGAGAAGAAAGAGAAAGAGATTCATGTCAAGGACAGGTTTGGCATTTCAACATGGTCCGCAGGGGTGGCATCAGAGGTGCAGAAGAAGGAGGGATTGAGGGCAAGGTTGTAACATCAAAAGCAAGGAGGGGGGGCGTGTTGTTGGAGTCAGGCTAGGTGGAGAGAAGGAGCAGGAGGAAGCGGGAGGAAAGGGCGGGAGGAAAGGCTGGTCGGGTTGGGAGCGCAGAGAGGAGTACGAGAACAAACGAGAACGAACAAGGGTACTTTGTTTAACATCAGCAATAGCCTTGACTGCCTCTGCAACTTGGTCAGCCTGTGCTGATCTGATCCAATCATTGTCTTGTGATTTGAACAGGATTGCGGTCACCGCAACTGCCTACCCCACGAGAAGTACAGTCGTGAGGTGAGTTGTACTTGTTATGTCCTTGTAATGACATTGCCCTTAATTTTACGTCTTGTGACTGACTTCATTGTTTGTTGCAATGTCAATGTATCTCAGCCCAGTACCAAAGGCAAATCTGCCAAGATCGTCAAAACGGCCAAAGGGGCTCTTAAAGCCCCTTTGAAACTCTCAAAAAGCTTGCGCTCATTGCGCCTCAAGACAAAGAAAGCGCCTGTTGAATGCGCTTTGTCAAAGATGCTCACTGAGTGTGCCTTGGAGCCAGAGTCTCTATGCGCAACTCTGACAAGACAGCTCCAGTGTGCGTTTTGCCAGAGATGCCCGATGAAAGCAACTCTGAGCAGGAAGATGCTCCTTCTCTGGTCAAACTTGCCAGAAAAAAATCAACTTGCGCCCAGGAGGAGATGCTTCCGAGGTGTGCTTCCGACAAGATGCGCTCCCCAAGTGTCTCTGGTGAGTTGCTTTTGACGTGCGTTTTGGAACAGGAACCAATGTTTACACCGGTTAAATTGGCCAGCATACCACCATGCGTCTCAGAAGAGATGCTTCCGGCCTGCGTTTTGCTGACAACGCTTGCTCCGAGTGACACCAAGGAGGACAGAACCTCCACTCCGGTCAAGCTGGCTGGCAGTCCCACCTTCAAGAAGGTTGTCCCAGTCTTGCGCACTGCCCGCGCCAGCCCAGCCAAGGACCTGCCTCAGGAGCTTGGCGTGCTTGGCGGCATCCTTGACAAAGCCGCACACTCTTGCAGTACGGCAGATGCCAGGGTGCCAGCTCCTGTCAAGGTGGCAGGCAGCACCACCAACCTCATGGTTGCTAGTCCTGTGGCTTGTCAGGCCCCTCTTGCAAACACTTGCGGAAGCAACTGGCTGGCATTGCCAGGACTTGGACTGCAGGCTGCGACAACGGTCGGATTGCCAATTTGTCTCACTCCTGCACGCAAATGAACGCCCTTGCCCGCAGTTCTGGACAAATCTTTGGCCAGCGGCCAGAACTGCAAGGTACACGGCAGCTGACTCAGTCTTCTTGATGTCCATTTGTGCTGATCAACTTCTTTGCCCACCGCAGTTCTTCAACAAAGAAGAGGAACAGAAGCCAGACAAAATGAGCTCATGGCGCATTGCTGAGATTGTCATGAGCTCTGCCACCTTAGCTCTTGGCGGACTGTGGTGCCTCCAGCACCAAAAATAGATTACCAGCATCCCAGAGCTGAGCACTACTGGAGGCAAAAGCATTGCCTGGAGGAAGGCAGAACAAGGCGGCAAAAACCAGGACAAATTGAAGGAAAGCAGGATGGACTGGAGGGGAGCAGGAAGAAGTGCAAGAACGGTGGATGGAACGGTGGATGGAAAGGTTGCATACAGGCTTGTCGCTGTTGATGGAGACATAGACTGAGGCAAACTTCTCTTGCACAAAGTCCCCAGCGTCTTCATCAACAGTGGTGACTGTTGACCAAGAGGAAGATGGATAGGACAATGGAAAGGTTGGTGGAAAGGTCACATGCAGGCTTGTCACTGTTGGGTGGAGACATCAAGCAAGGCAACACTTCTCTACTCAAAGTCCTCAGCATCCCGTTGACAGTGGCAACTGTTGAGCAGGGGGGAGGCAGATGCTCAGGCAACAACGTCAACGGAGGGTGGAATTCCTTCTGCACCAGAGTTGCAGTCCAGTGGCAATCCTTGAGCTGTGAATTAATCTTGTGTTAGATCTGTATTCTTTTGCACCATCAAAGCCATTGACAAGTTGCTGACACGGGCATGGCCACACAACAGCAGTTGGACCAAAGCGTCATTGGGGAAGCCGACCACCAAGCTCATCCTCTAGCTTGATTTGCGCAGGCTGCCAACCAGCATATGAGGCGATTGTGCCAAGCAATGGTTTTGCAGCTCAAGATGATCCGAGAAGATGCAGATGATGGTAGCCAAGAGTTTTGAAATGCACTATTGAGTGGCATTGAAGCGCTTTAACAGACCTTGGAAAGTGCTGCCATACGCCTGGCATCAGCCTACCGTGAAGAGAGCCAGCTCATCTGGACAGAGATGGGCGTCTTGAAAGGAGACATCATTTCTTGGCTTGTGGCTGCCAAAGCAACCATTCTGGAGGTTTGTGGAAGCAACACCAATACTGCCCAGCGCTCAGACCAGCTCCATGTCAAACTTGCTATTGAGTGGCATCAAAGCGCTTGAACAGACCTCGCAAAGCGCTGCCATACGCCCGGCATCAGCCTACCGTGAAGAGAGCCAGCTCATCTGGACAGAGATGGGCGTCTTGAAAGGAGACATCATTTCTTATGCTGTCTACGTGCTGACCACCACTGCTCACACTGACCAACAAATTCTGTCTATGCCAGTCAAAACCTTTGCCAAAGCAACCAAGCGCTATTCCTTGTTACAACCTGGACCTGCGCTTTGTGCCGTGCAAGCGCTACCCAAAGGGTCGACTTTCCTCAATGGTCTTTGGTCCCCTGCTGGACATGGAGAGTCGCAAGGTCAACCTGAAAGGTGCCTCGAAGGCAATGCTGGCAAATCTGGAAGTGGCAGTCTTGCCAGAGACTGAGCAGCTGCCCACAGGCCGCTGATCCGGCTTGCAGCTGCTTGCCTTGGCTGCTGTCGGCTCTGCCGCCGTGCTTCTTGGTGGGCTGACAGCTCTCAGCACGCTCTAGCAGAAAGAGCTCTACCCAAGGAGTGGCACGCAGGCAAGAGGATGAAGACCCAATCACACCATAAAAGGACCTTGGAGACCAGCTCATCGCTTAGAGCACCCTACTGAGGTGCGCCTGACTCGCCTCCAAATGCCTTGTCAACTTCCTAATTGTGGGAGCGCGCAACTACATGTATCTTAGTTGACCGCTCACTCTCTTTCCTTGATACCATGACTGACCTGCCCACGCACAATTGACAACTTGGCTTGCACTTCCTTGTATGCACACACTGGGTTGCAAGAAGGTGAGATTGCGTGAGGCATTGAGGAGGAGGCACACCGCTAGAAGTACTTGGTAGTGACTTTAGCATCTATTTTGCCTGCTTGTGAACATCTGTCAGGACCGCACAGCACTGTTGCACGCAGCCGTACCTTCCGTGCCTGTGGCGCTGCCTCGCCAACGATTGAAAGCGTTTCGGAATCGACCGCGACCGACGACACTTTGGAATTGGCCGCAACCAACAAGATGTCAATTGAGCTCCTGCAATCCCCGCCTGCGTTTGGTGCTCTTTCTTTGTCCGAGTTGCCCATCGGAGAGGATCTCGACAATCTAGTCACGCTTCTTCAGGATCTCAGCTTGGAAGGGGAATTGCTGGACACTGTCTTGGTCAGCCTGCCCATTGCCATCAAGGACACTGCCGAGGCCCTTGCTCTCCTTACCGTGGCGGATTTGCCATCTTGCCAAGACAATCTCGAGGATATCGTCCTCATGCTTCAGCGTTCAACCTTGCAGGACACTGACTTGCTGACAACATCGAGGACAACTCAATGGAGGTGGACAATCTCATGGTTTCCGAAGCAGTTGAGACCATGATGGAGGTTGACAGCCCGGGCTGCATGGCATTGACAGAGGCCCATCACGCTGACATGGACCTCGACGCACCCGTTGGCAACTTCAAGAGGATGAGCAACAACGTCCTTGCTGGGATGTCTAAATGTGCCCATAGGATGAATCGTGCACTCAGCGGCAAGAGGCGCGTCTCCTTGGCCGCCAATATCATCAGATCTGACCTTTGCCACTGGCGCGTGGTCAAGACCTTGCATGCGCACTTTGCTTCATGTGCGTGGCACTCGAAGATGAGCTGCCAGGCGCTGGCATTCTTCTTGCCAGCATTTGCTCCGTTGGTAGCTGCCAAACAAAGAGCATGTGAGCAGTGCATTGACAATGACAACAATGGATGCGCGATGCTCACCAGGAGTTTGCCCTTGGGCGGGATCAGGCTTGTCACCCGTGTTGCCAGAGTTGCCTGTAGAGTCGCAGAGAAGCACGTCAGAAAGCATGTCGAGCACAACGTTTGACAACGCCTGAGGTGCCTCACTTGACTGCGCCTTGGGACCAGTTGGCGTGTCCTTTGGAGGGGGCGAGGCTGCAAGTGGTCAGGCGGGCAATTCAGCCAAGTTGAGCAGCCATACTGATGCACAATTGATGCTCACACTTGCGCTTGCCCTGTTTTTTTTTTTTTGCCTTTGCTGCCGTTCACCGCTCCCTGTTGCGGAGGTTGTTGGGCCCAGGGACAGGGGCAGAGGAGCAGGAAGAGACAATTGGAGTGGCAGAGGGACAGGAGGAGCAGAAGGGAGCTGGGGCTTGAGGATAAGGGTTGCCTTGCGTGTAGAATGTTGCATGGTTTTGCTGTTTGTGCTACAGTAGTCAAGGGAACTTTTGGTAAGCAGTGAGAACATGCACCATTGGATGAGCAAGAACGCACGTGTCGCAAGGTGCATACAAAATTGCAGACTTGCTTGGCCTCTGCCTCTGTCAGGTTGTACAAGAGATTTGGGCCAAGACCCTGGACTGTGACATGACTCATCTGGGAGAGGGCATGCAAGAGAGGGTGGCAAGGGAGAGAAGGGTCAGCAAGGGTTCCAGGCGGCACTCTAGCTCAAGAGCCATGACCCCAAGCACCTCAGCAATGTCCTTGCGCAGAGCTCAGTCAAAAGCCGTGGACGTCTGATGCTGCAGGGACAGGCCCCAGTTTGCTGAGTATAGGAATTGTGCTGCCTCTTGCACATCCTCATCACACAGAGCCTCAAAGCCTCTGTCACTTGCAGTGATCTTCTGCTTGCGGGTGGACGCAGTCTTGCCTGCTCTTGGGGCGCAACGACTGCCGCCTCGTTGAGTGCCGCCTTGCCTAGCGCCACGACCACAGCCGCGGCCACGAGCAGAAGGTTCTCCTGCATCCTTGACGGTGGCAGCTTTCCCTTTCCCTTTGCTCTTCTTTGGGACAGTGGGAGCAGGAGGTGAAGATAGTGCTGAGTGAGGAGAGGGGCTGTGAGCGCAACCTTTCCCCTTGTCTGAAGGAGCGGCGGCAGGAGCGGAGGTGCGGGGGCGAGGGCGAGCAGCGAGGGCGGCAGAAGGAGCGGCGGCAGCTCAAGGGGTGAGCATCGGTAGGCGGGAAGTGGATCCGGCGGCGGCAGCTCGAGGGGTGAGCGTCGGCTTGCTTCCTCCACAGAGAGCTCTGCTGCAAGGTACAAGCAGGTAGCGGGCACATCATGCTCTGATATGATGGCATTGACATCCATAAAACCATCTTCCAGCTCTTTAGCAAGGGTCCCAATGGCTTGGCAGCTCTTCATGGTTTTGTGGAGATGCAGAAACTTGCTAGAAGGATCCATTTTTTGCCAGACCTTGATGGCGTTCTGAGGCAAGCAGGCAAGTCAGCCAAGTTGAGGAGGCATGTTGATGCACGATTGATGCTCACGCTTGCGCTTGCCCTGTCTTTTCTTTTCCTTTGCTGCTGCGCGCCGCTCCCTGTTGCGGGCGTTGTTGGGACCAGGAACAGAGGAAACAGCACGGGCAGAGACAACAGGAGGGGCAGAGGAGCAGGAGGAGGCGACAAGAGTGGGAGGTGGACAAAAGGAGCAGAAGGGAGCTGCAGCTTGAGGATAAGGAGCGCTGTGCCTGTGATAGCTTGAACGGTTGTGCTAAAAGAGTAGAAAGAACTTGCGGTAAGCAGCAAGGCCATGCGGCTACCGGTGAACAAGAACGCACGTGTTGCAAGGGGTGGATGAAGGTGCGGACCTCTTGAGCCTCCGCCGCGCTTAGGGTGCAGGTAAAATTGGACCCGTGATTTGCAATCGTACAATCTAGTCATCTGCAAGATGGGGCGCAAGAGGGAGAAGGGTCAGCAAGGGAAGAGAGCAGAGAGTCGAAAGTATGCACCTTGAAGAGATTACAGGGGAGATAATGGGGAAGGGGGTTCAAGAGCGCAAGCCAGGGCAAGTGCCAGGCATTTCTACCTTTGCAACGCTTCCATGATATGCACCTCGAGAAAGGCGCCCTCGCCTTGTGCGCGCCGCACCCATGTCAGCGAGGAGTGCTGTGGCCGTACGTGTGGCGCACCATTTAATGCCCCCTTGGCAATTGCTTTGGTGGTCCATCTGGCTTTTAGAATGACACCAACAACAGTTGCAGCAACAACAAGTTTCTTGCCAAATCTGTGGACTGCACGAATGCCAGCAATTTGCCTTTTCTTCTCTAGGCGAGAGCAAGAAGGAAGCTAGAAGGGGAGCGCTTGCAGTTGTGTCTGTTCTCAGTGCTGACATGCATGCAAAAGACTTTTGAGGTCAGCACATCAGGTCAACGAGTTGATTGTTTGCAAGCCACTACATTGAGTTTCGACTCACTTCAAGGGCTTTGAGTAGGTCAATGTTTGTCTGGTGATCACATCATGGCTTGAACTCGCTGGAACAACGGGAAGCTTTGCGTCCTGACACTCTTTCATCAACTCGATGTACTGTGGAGCAGAATGGAACAGAGTGGTTTTCCATAGCACGCATAATGCAAGTGTTCAGATGACCGTTTGCTTTGCGCCTCGTGATCAAGAACAAATGTGAATGGCTGACGTGCTGCATACGCAGAATTGCACATTTCACAATTTCAAACTCGAACCGACCCGCCCGCCCGGTCGATCGCGAGCAAACCTGAATGACTCGGCAAGTCGCGAATGTCAACTCTGTGCATTACTTTTGTTCAGTGACCATAGTTGGATCTTTAATGGTGGTAGTGCCGCTGGAGGACTCGGTGATGGAGGAGTGCCCCTGCCAGGAAGGGATGCGGACTGTATCCTGCTGGGGCTCGGGCGGCTGTTGGTAAGCGTTCACGTAATGAATCCGATCGCCCGTGCTAAAGTCAGTTGCTATGCACTCATAGGTCCCTCGAACGAAAAGGTTTTGGCCTTGGAGAAGAAAGCACGCCTGCGTGGCATCAGGGTGCATTTCGCACCAGTCTCAAGATCATGTTTTGAGAGTGCGCCACAGTTGGAGAGAAGTCGGCCGCAGAAAGACATCCAGACCTGAAACGGATCTGGGCCCAATTGGAAAACACAGCCAGGTCGTCGTGCGTGCTGCGATGAGCAAAGTTGAGTAGAGCTCATTTCATAGTCTGACAGCTGTGAAATACAGCGCGCGTTTGGTGGGGTTGGTTTCTTTTTGCTCTTCACTATGCTTCAGAAGAAATTTGCAACAAGACTGGTTAATTGACACTGATGGCCTGACACCAGAGACAAGGCACGCTGCAGTAAGGTAGATCTACTATCTCTGTCGACCGTCGCTCGAAATATTAGACATCCGTACAACGACGCATGGTACCCCACAAGCACGGCTTCCCTTGAAGTATCATGCAGACGCCTAGCTAAAACAGACAGGTGCGTTTATCGGGTGGAGACCCCGCCTTACCGCAGCGAGGTCCAATGTATCGGGCTCGGTCGCATCTTTCCCGCACGTTCGATAATGCTCCAGCGTGATCACGGCATTCACGACTCTGCACACGCGATTCATGATGGGATGGTGTTTTGTCGGCCTGAAACAGTCTCACTGATGCCAAAGACATCATAGTCAGCGTGCAAATCGGCATTTGCAAACGGGATGATGCAAATAAATTTTCAGCTCGACGGTGGCCACTCCGCCGGAATATTGTCGAGCTTTGTGGGCTGTTCAGGGTCAGTGACTGTCTTCTGTTTCGATTCGTGAGAATCGTGATAATCTCAATCTTGAGGAGCGAGGCGTCGAATTCTTGGAGCCTTGGGCCGCGTGCTATTTGAAAATTTCAGAAAAACCTGAGCTTGCCTTGGCCTGTTTTGGTTGTTTTCCCCGCAAATACTCAAGAATGCGAATAACCGCCACAACAGCTTCGGTGCAATTGTTTGCCCAGATGTGGAGTTCTGTAGAATTCATGCAAAGGAGGAAGCCGTGGGCGCTCATTTAAAGGGGTTAGAGTTTGTTTCTTTGTCAAACAAAGACCTCAAATTCTGCGAAGACGGTGGTCGCTTTGGCATGGAGCTCACTCTCGAAAATATCTCAGCATCAATTTGGCGGATTGACATCCGAATGTCAAATGGTATCTCCAGAATATAAGATATCGGGACACTAAACGAGGTCCACCTGTCTGAAACTTCAGTCACAAGAGCCTCAAGTTGTGAGCCACCTACTTAGGAAAGTGCCTCAAAATTCCGTTTCCGGTCAAGCAGCCGTATATAGTACCGCGGTTGTTGTGAAACGACACCCTATCTCGTTTTGGGTCCATACTTTGAGGAGGGTCTGTTAATATTACAGTCAGTGACAGTAGTGGGTGAAGCCACATCCACACGTCGATCGAAATAAGTCGCAGCATTCACGTGCCCGATGAGCGTAATGGACACCTAAATTGTTTGCGAGATCAAGCTACGCCGGCCGAAAGCATTTCCTCGCCGCTTGCTCGTAGCAATTTCAGGCTGAGTTGTCTCGGGCTTGTTGTCCGGACTGCTTTACTCGATAGCATCTGCTACAGCGTACACTCTTGGTCTGTCATATGGTGTGCTATCCAGACACGGCACTATATCGCGTCGGCAGCCCTGTTTGGTGGATGCGCTCGTAAGTTTGACGCGTCGGGCCGAGGGGTGTGTACTGTTGTCGCCGCAAGATGCAATGACGCGTTTTTAGGCGACCTTCACGACCAGAGAGGCGTGAAGAATCTTCCCCTACGTTGTGCGGATGAGACAAGTCTGCGACGCGCAGAGACAGAACAAGAAGTCTGAATTGCACTCGACGACGTAATACACCCAAACACGGCTCTGCTCATGTTACGCTTTACCTACGTCTTAAAACACTAGGCTCTTTATATTTGCATGTCACCATGCTTTTGCCACGCTTCTGTACGATGCGACCAGAAGTCAGATTGTGCCATTCTTTTTGCGCGTCTTCTGGATTGGATCAGTCTCGACTGTCAACACGCTGACCGTGACAAAACGCCATCAGTCAGTCTATTTACAAATGGAGTATAGCTCGAGTATGCTGAGCTCACAGACTTCTTGCTCTTCACCCATCTTCACAATTGGCTCGACTTCGATTGCAGAAGCCCCAGAAATCGCTGCAAAAAGTTTGCGTACTGGCAAACGAAGTTTTACTGCCGCAGCCTAGAGCTTTGTTTCTGCAGCTGTATAGCAATTACCATATCGCAATTGAGTGAGCAGCTGTCGCAGTCATACTCTGAGCTTCAATCATCGAGTCTCGAGGCAGCAAAGGGTGCGTCGCACTTTGACTCGTGCACCGAATGTAGTCCAAAGTGTCAGGGGCAAGGTCTCGAATCATCATGAGCTTGATTTGTGAAATTCCGCGTGTCATCCGGCTTCTCGACTCTCGATTGAAATATCCGGCCAGCCACGCTTGCCACCCCGTGGACGGCCTTACAACGGTGCTACACCTTGAAGCTTTACACCCGCATCCATCAAGCTCCATACTTCACAAGTAGAGCGCGTTCCAGTCTGTGTTTTATGAAATCCGCGTAGCACAACATCATCAAAGGTCATTCGTCTGATACTTGCATGTATCTCGATACCTGCCTCTTTGTCTCACGACTGTGGGGGGAAACATTTAAATCCGAGCCGTTGTCTGAAAGGCATGTCACGGCGACGAAAAATTCCCGCGTTGCTTTCGGGGTCGATGCGACAAGACTCCAGCTCAAGGTGTGTATTCAAGAGACGAATCTTGTAACTTCAATACGGTAGCGCAGAACGTCGGAGCGCCAGCAATTGTGCGTAACAGAAACAGGTGCGGGAGATTGTGCGAGGATGCACACAACCATCGTGTCTTTGCTAGTGAGGACGGGGCCAGCCAAGGTGGCTCAAGACATACGTGTGTTGCCTCTTTCCGCATCCAGTGCGCAAGAGCGCGCGCAGCTCCAGGCGGCTCTGCGGTAGCTTGCTCTCTGTCCTTGTCATACAGTTGTTTGGCAAAGTATTGCGCCATGCGCAATCCTGGTGACAAGCATTGCATGCACAGCTTGTGCTTGGTTGTCCACTGGCAACCCTCTTGCTGATCAAAAGCAACTCCATTAGAAGAGAGTGGGTAAGCAGTCAGGCCAATGGCCAGGGGAAGGCAAGCAACTGGGCCTGTGAAGGACATATCTGAGCCGTTGTTGCGCGTGATCGCAAATGGGGTGGCTGGCACGGTGACTGGCTTGGTGATCATAGCTGGCTCAAGGAGTTCACGGCCTGTTAGCAGGTTCTAGAAGCAAAGAGGGGCTAAGTTGTAGAAATAGAAGCGTGTATCGTTGGCAAGGTGATGCTGCCGAATAGCTTCCACATTTGCTCATAGCAGCCTAGGCGCTCCCGACCACCAGTCTTCTGACGTTGCCGTGGTCGGTGAGCAACGTGACTAGGACATTGGTTTGGAGCGTGGACATAGTAGTGAGCAGGAGTTGTCAGAGCAGACTTCAGTGGCCGGGATGGGGCGCGTCTCCTGCCGGTTGCTTTGGCCATGTGGCTCCGAATAAGCTCCACTTGCTATGGACGCGACGACACAGCAGGCACACATCAAGCAGACATGTGGGCTGATCAAGACGTGAGTAATCAGAGCATCTCCAAGAGCTTGCTTGTCCTGCGAAAGCGCCGAGGGTCTGATCAAGCATCGGAGCTCCTCGCTTTATATTTGACGAGCGGCTGTGCAACATCTTGAGCGAGTCGGCACACCCGGCGGAAGGCCAAGCAAACGCGGATGGTTGGTACAAGCTTAGTGAGCCATACTCTTCACTCCACATACTGCCGCGGCGGTCGCCATGCACATGCATCTCAGCTTGTGGCAATTTCAGGTCTTTTGTCTGCGCAGGCTACTTTATTGCGCTGAGGAGTCGAGTACGTCTGCACGCACCAGCTCTGACACGCCCTATTCACCAAGCCCCTCTGAGGTCGATGTTCACGCGACTGTCCCTAGCGTCCGAGACGCGACCTAACGCGCCTCATGCATGTGAACAGCAGGGATGCATGCATCGACTCTACCCCACTCACCATCATCAGTGGCATACATCACCTTTTAGTGTAAGGCACCCTCGACGCTAGTAGTATGAACGGCGACTCGAGCATCATTGACCAGCAAGTGCTCGAGAGCCAGCAGGCAGCCACATTGCCGAGTAGCACGGAAAGCATTGTGAAGAGCATCAAAGATGCCCGCTTGCGCGCGCTATGCGAACAAGCTCTCAAGACGGAGCCCCTCATACTCGCCACGTCTGGATTGGACGAAGGCGACGAGTCGGCTTTGACTGAAAATCGTCGCGAAGAAGCAGAAACGGCCACACATGACGACGTTCTCGATGGTGAGAGATGAACGGCACCGCAGTCTTCGAATCAGCGACTCTTTGCATACTTACTTGACCCAAACACTGGTGGACAGCACCTCGGAAGAAAGCCCGCACTCTACCAGAGTGGCGCATACTTAGGGGGACGTGGGGAAAGGAACAAAAGTCTGGCGTTCCTGAACTGCACGAAGAAGAAGGTAGCGGCGCAGATGAGCACAGCACGGAGCACATCACCGAGCGCGGCAAAGGTAAAGGCAAAGGCAAAGGCAAAGGCAAAGGCAAAGGTAAAGGCAACATGCAGCGTGGCGTGCCTCAGCTCGCAAGTGAGGTGGACCCTGATAATCTGACCGCACTTGATGAGGGCCAATGGGAGCATTTGACACACGACTCGATCGTGCAGGAAGGTCGCAAAGTGCTACACGAGTTCCGAACGCAAGACAAGGCAAGTTGGCAACGAGAGGTGCTTTCTGGCACCTCTCATCACTTAGAGGTGTACAGTCTGCGTGTGAAGAACATCAAGATGCGCGTGACCGTATGTCGCGCTTTCAATCTCCAAGAGGCTCTGAGCGGGCGAAGCATTTCATCTCTGCCCAAGCACAGCTTTGTGAGTGATCTCAGCGTAGTCAGACTTCATGCCAAGTGCTCTCATCGCCGACTTTCGCCTTTTCCAGTCACGGGGGCGCACACCCACTCTCCACGGGGGCTCCTCGCCGAATTACGACATTATACTTGACCGGAAGGGTCGACAATTAACATTTCATCGATGGGGCTTGGGAGTAGGTACACCCCTTGCACGAGCTTTGGGGTCTGTGCTCGGACCTAATCAGCGCGGAGAACCCAATCACGAATCGGCGTCCCAGCTGCAGTCACACGCACAGCATGGCAACAATGCACAGCTCACAAGCCAACACGTCAGACCGGGAAGCCTGCAAACATTGCAAATTCAACAAATTGCAATGCTTGCGGAAAGTGTGAATGCTCGAGAACAGGAGGTGAATACGCTTCTTTCCAAACAGCACAATATCTGCGACCAGCACAGGGAAGTCACTGCAAAATCATCTAATGAGAATTCTCGCGCGGAAGCAAGACGCGGATTGCCTTTACAACCACACGACATTCATGCCCAGCATAGAGACGGCGATGCAATGTCACCCGATGAAGAGCTCAGATTGCTTGAGCAAGAAGGAGCCCAGCACAGAGACGGCGATGCAGCGTCACCCAATGGATACCTCGGATTGCTTCAGCAGAAAGACGAGGCAAAGAGGGCGCACAAGGCGCGCGCAATGCTATCGCACCTGTACAAAACGAGGGCGGAGCTCCGCAAAAGCACGGAATCGGAGCTCATGCTGCTGCAAGCATGGGCTCACACGTTGACAATGCCAAGCAAGGAGATTGTAAGGGCGGACGCACCGCCACGTCGCTATGCGCACGTTCGCTTAAGAGTGCCCGAAGACGAGCACATTATTGATCCGACGTACAACGTCCCATTGAAGCAGCATCGTCAAGTTCTGCTTCCTTACTTGCTCGGTCAAGAAATGACAAGTCTGCTGGGCGAAGTCAGGCAGACTTTTGCAAGAGGTTACCCGGGCGCCTACGCGGTGCACAATGACGTCAGACTCAGAGAGCTGCTCAACGTAGTGCCAAAACACGAATTTGCCAACAAATCGAGGGAAAATAGGGAGACACGTCGACGCAGAGGCGCGTTGATGGCACCTTGGACTTCTGTCACTCTTGAGATGCCACATCATACGCTAGCTTCGCCGTCCTCGACTCCGGATGACGGCGTGCCGAGTCTGGAGCTGAGTGCCATCACCCATCTTGGGTGTTTCACAGGTGCTGTCTTGTTTCTATCGAGCCTTGGAATCGCCATCGCTTCCAGGCCCCTGCTCGACGTCACCATTCTTCCAATGGAGCTCTGTGGATGCGTCGATGAAGGCGCGATGCAGGGGACTCGTGTGGCCGTTCGTCTTTCGACTCCGCCGGCGGCGCTCAAGACTTGGTCGAGAGAGCTCACCCTCGACGATTTTCCGCAATGGCAAGCTTTTGCGCCCGTAAACGCAGACAATGACTCGGCAGCATCCGCACCTACCGTTCCCGACGTGCTGCAAACCACATGAGGGCATCGAAGGGACGATGCTAGCGCGCATCTCGAAGAGGAACACGATGTGCATATGATTGGCTTGCGGACGACTCTAAATCGAAGCTGCACTGGCATTGAAGGGCAATTCTCGCTACATTTGCTGGCAAGTCGAAGACCTCGCGAGTCTAAGGTGTCTTTGAACAAGAAAGTGTATTGGACGCATCGCGATCATCACCCTGATGTCATGTAGCCAACTTCTATCAGTGCCAAGCATCAGGTGGGTCTCCTTGCACACGAGCGGATGAGCTCTCAGCTGGGTCGAGCTGCCTCATCGAGTCTAGAGTGAGGCGCGATTGAAAATCAGACGGCCGAGCTGCTGGTCCATCGACGTGCACCGGGTTGCGGCGTACATCGTACGCTCCTTTTTGAAAGCCTTTTGGGACATTGACCTTGCCCACGACTCTACCATGACTTGTAGCGTCAAAGATATGAGCTTGCAAGGCGGTTTCAAATTCGCGACCATGGCCGTCACCGGATGTCTGAGTCAAGCGGCCCTTGGAGTCCAACTGCCACATTGTTCCTGGCTTGACCCAGTAAGCCCACTTGTCGCCGGGCTGCACGACGGCACGGACTACGCCCGCAAAGTGCTCAACGTTGGTGGCTGGGTACACTTCTGGGTGCCGGTACATGGGATGGTTGTGTGCGGCATACTGTTGCATGTCGGGTCTCGTGGCGACATGGTTCTCGGTCGACTCTGACGATGTGGGCAAAGAAGGTCCTGCGGAGACGCGATCAGAGCGCGAAGCCTCTGCATCTGCCAATTTGCCACAGCAGAGCTGTCGGAGCCAGGAGTAGAGGCGCAATGAGCGCCCAATGTCGTAAATATTGCCCCCGACGTACTCACAAAGCCTTTCAAGGGGACTGGCGCGGCTACGCGGGCCCAAAGGCTGATCAGAATAAGAACTGTGCGGTCGATTGCAAAGAGCATGGTGGCGTGTGGTAAGAGGTGTGTTCTGCGGGGGACAGGATGGAAACAAGAGAGTGCGGTCGGGGTGACCCTTTTGTACGAAACTTGGTCGTATGTCTGTGAGGTCTTTCGGGTGGCGTAGACAGCATGATTATGTATGGTGTGTCACTCGTTCAGGCAGGCGCAAGCGATGGGATGCGGGCTTTTCTAGTCGATGTCAGACCGAGCAGTAACGGTCGATTGCAGTAGGCGCTAGGTGAAAAATTCACGCTAGCTCCGCCATCTCTGGCATACAATGGCCTCTTTCAGTGCAACTGTCGATGTTGTCTGGACGCTGCAAGCGGGTTCCACGCGCGCCCGATGCGGAGACGCAACCTTTGTAGGGCAGTGCCTCTGTCAGACGAAGCGGCATGCGCCTGTTCGAGACCAAAAGACGCAGCGGTCGCGCTACGGTAGCCTATCGAGCCCTTCTCAGCAGCTTGAAGCAGTTTCTGGCGAACGGATAGCGCTTCGACGTGGGCAAGGGGTGCCCGCACCGGAAACGCGCTCGTTTGAGTCATCCACTTCGAGTCCCAATGAGCCGAGTCGAAGGAGGAGGTGGCGGATGGCGGTGTTGATGGAGCTTCGCTGCTGGCCTTTGAGATGCGAAGAGGCAGATAAGTCTCGCACTTGAAGGTGTTGTCGTTCTCAGCGGCGTTTGTGACCCTGTTGTCGCGATTTGCCAAGTACTCACTAGTGACATCAATCTGATGGGGAGCGCGCCAGCCTGTGCCACCATCAGCATGCTTGCCATGGCGATTGACAGAATGTTGAGATGCATCTTGGGGTGTATGCGGTGCGCAAGAGTGACGTGCGGGGCTCGAGTCGTCGCAACGGTGATGGGAGCAGGTCTGGCCTGGACTGTCGTGTCGATCGACGGTGGAGGTTTCGCGGCATTGGTGCATTCAAGACACTCGCTATGTTGTCGAGCAAAACCCCTTCGCCGCCACCGCCATTTCCGAACTCTTGCTTTGCGCATGGCGCAAGATACGCCCCCCTTGCGCCGTAACCTAATCGTCACTACTACTAGTGTACATCACACGCCAAAGGCGAGCTGCAGAGGCGGAGCCGCGTAAAATGGTGGGGCTCATCACCACCGAATCTTGATCGAGACGCGTCGTGGGGCTTGAGAATTTCACATTGCATTGCGAGAATCTCAGAGTCGGTTGGGCCTGAGCCACAAGTCAGGACAAGGCGTCATTGATTCCGCATTCGAAGTACTGTTGGGAAGACTTGATCGCGTCACGTGACACGCGCCGACGCTTCGTTGGCGTCGTCGTCTTCTTCAGCCTTCACTACGATCGTCCTTCGCAAAGTCTTCACTCGGGAGCCACAACAGACCTTGCTCACGTGTCATTGTTGCGACTGTCAATTTCTGACGAGTGCTTTGTATTGAGCGCAACACTGTCCTGCCACCTCACCTGTCCCTCTTCATGTCGGCCGCGTGTCGGATCGGATCTCGATCATCCCCACGTTGCGCGCTCTGTTTCGAATCGTCCTTTCGATCGACGTCGTGCTCTCGGCGAAGTGCCCTTCCTTCCACCTCTCCATTTGCCACCCCTGCAACTTGCCCATTCTCCGCACCGAGCAGAGGCCCCACGCGAAAAGCGAAGCTGTCTGCGCTGCCCAGCGAGGAAGCGGGCGAAGAAGCGCGGGAATGCTGCGGCTGAGCCTCGGGCTTGAGATTATGCTCCGAGCGCAAGCGTTTGGCGTCTTGGTCGACAGACGGCTTTTCTCCCGTCGATGTCGCTGTGGGCAAAGGCGATGCGTCGGGTACAGGTTTGGCGGGGGTGGAAGAAATTCCGTCGGCGCGCGGGTATGTGTCTCGCTGGCGTCGGTCCTGCGCGTGCATCGAGCTTACTGCAGGAGAGTGGCGACGCGTGCTGGAGACTGGTGGAGACCGAGCTGGACTCACACTGGGACTGGCCAAAGCTTGCGGCGGGCTGCTGGAGCGCGAAGTGCGCCTCGAGCCAGCTGGAGATGGCTTTCTGAAGTCCATGCCGTCGTCCGCGTCGTCGTCGCTGTCGGATGGACGACGACGACTAGAACTGTGGGCATGTTTCGCCTCCATCTCCTGTAGCGTCTGCAGCGCTTCTTGATTGTTTGCTCTGGCTTTCGGACCGTGCACGTGGACCGGATTTCTCTCAATGTCGTAGACGCCCTTTTGCTTCGACATGGACGGGTGCAGCTTCCACGAGCCCACTACCTTGCCGTTGTGCACAGCGTCAAAGAATTGATTGTTTGGCCCCACCATCAGCAGCTTGCCCTGGCCGGGCCCCTGGCCCAGCACCTTGCTCTGGCCAGACCCGTGCCTTTGCTCCATCCATCCGGTAGCAAAGTGCCGGAAATGAAATCCTGGCTTGGCCCACATTGCCACGGAATCGCCTCGCAAGGATGTCCCCTTGACGTGTCCATCGTACTGCAAAGCGTGCGTGTGTTCCTCTAGATTGTGATTTACCTGACCGTAGAGGCCGTGAGAGTCAAAGTGCGGATGCGCGTAGCCCAGTGGATGTACAACGTTGGGCACATTGCGGTCGCCATGAACCGCCGAGCCGGGCGAGAGGCGCGCAAAGCGTTGTGGAGATGGTGAAAGCAGGCGAGAGCTTGAGGGTGTTCTCAGAGGTGAATGCATGGGGCTCCTCTGCGGCGAGGGGGAGTACGCGTCTCTTTGCCTGCGGATGCTATGAGGTGGAGATGGAGATGGCGAAAGTGATCGGAGCTGCGAGTACCTGTCGGACATGGACCAGCGGCTGCTCCGCTCAGAATCGTCGTCCTTTATAGACGCCTGTCGCGAAGGAATTGGCGTCGACGTTTGATCTTGCGACGCGCCTGACCAGCGATCCGAGGCAGACTGCGGCCGGTTGCCATCGGGCGACTTGCCCTTGCCAGCTGTCGAGGCCCGATCGAGTCGCCTTGATCCTCGCCCCTCGGACGTGTGTTGTAGTGCTTTCTTGCCTGACAACGCTGTACGCAACTCTCGCTGCGTCTGCGCGAACAGACGCGCTTCCCTGGAGCCTGGAGTGGTCGATAGACGAGGAGATGCTGTGGCAAGATGGGAAAGGGCGCTGCTGCTAGAGCGAAGCCCCGGTGATGTGGGCGCGTCGGAACCGCTGGCGTAGCCTCGATTGCCAGAGTCTTTTGGAGAGCGACTATGGTCGAGTCGAGCGACGGAGGTGCGAGGTGTAGTGTAGTGAGCAAAGGTTCGACTCGAGGTTGTGACAGGCCCATCTGCCAGCACGACTCCCACCTCGCTCGTAGGCGAACCTCCTGGATTCGCACTTCGAAGCGAGTGGCCATGAGAAGAGCGACTGGGCGAGGGTGCGGAGGTGAGGCGTCCAGGCGTGGCAGATCGAGGCCCCGAGCGAAGCGCATGCAAAGAGGAGCGCGAGATCGCTTCGAGGTCTTGACGCCACAATTTGTCCCGTTCCGATGCGTCGGGACTACGAAACTTAACGGTCTCTGCTGCACCCTCGGAAGGTCTGACGACGGACGTCGGCTCATGGACGAGACAGTCTCTGCACTGCGGATGCGGTTGTTGAGCGCAAGACGTTGGTCCGAGCGAGACACTTCTCTATGCACTCACTAAATTTCTCAGGGGTTTGGCTAGCGCATTGCTGAAGAGCAGCGACGCCAGAAATGCGAGGAGACGATAGCTCATGTCGTTGCAAGCTTGTGCGAAATTGAAAGTGAGCAAGCCAGCTGCTCCTCCCCGAGGTTCGAACAGGAGCACATCTTCTGCTTGGTCTTTTGTATGCGGGCTCTCGAGTGGCGAGGGACGAGGTGATCGTGCGGCGAGTGGCGAAGCATCCACCGAAATTTGCGGATCCCCGCAGGGAGCTCCAGTGCGGAAGAGGAGGAGAAGGAAGGAGCTGCAGCGCTTGTCACTCCACTTTCATTCAGAGTCCATGTTTCACGCCGCCGTCATGCTGAACGCAGAGGGGTGGCTGGCCGCACTTTACATGTGGAGACGTGTGAAGGAAGAAAGATTGCTTCGTAGATTGGCCGCATGGCGTTCATGATTGCAGTATGGTTCAATTGGAAGCTTTGCGATGCCGACAAGCCGTGTATAGTGAAGCAGGGCGAGGAGCGTGGCAATGCCAGTGGCGCCTAGCAGGTCGCCACGGTCATTGTTCCACGCAGGTACCTTGTGGTCGGGACTGAAATTACGAATCGCGGCTTATCGTCGCATCTGCACAGGTCACAGATCGCTTCAAATCTCGCTCATTTCGTGCCGCAACCGTCTCCGCTGTCACTTGACACTCTCGTCTTTGAGGATTACAGGTCTAACACGGTCGAATGAAAGCACTAGCCCTTGGGGGGCCGTGCGGGTGCACTGCCATGCTTGCATGCGCTTCTCGTCAGCTTGCCCAGCTTGCTGGCTCTTCGCTGCCCCCTCAGACCAGTCACCTGGTCATGCACGCCATTTCTACGACGTGTGAAGCTTGCTCTCGGCAGCACCAAACTTGCGCCATTGCGGTGTGGATGTGGCCGAAGACTGCGCGGACGACGTCTCCGCTTCCATGCGGTCCTGAATCGATCGAAAGGTGCGCTGCGCGTCTTTGATGTTGGGCCGCGCCTCGGGACCGTAGCGATGAACGGGATTCGCGTCGATGTCGTAGACGCCCTTGAAATTGCGCAGCTTGCGCTCCACATCAAAGCCTCCTATGATCTCGCCGTCTTGCACGGGGTCAAAGTACACCGTTCCAGCGCGATGCTGCATCTTGGTGCCGTAGAAGCGCCCTCTTGCATCCGTGCGCACCATGTGCTGATCTTCCAATCGCCATTCGGCGCCCGGCATGCCCCAAACCGCCTTGAGGTTGCCCTTTGCATCCAATCCTTGCACAGCGCCGTGTAGCCGGCGAGTGGCAGCGCAGTTTTCGTGATTGGGCGAATCTTGGCAATTCTTCTTGCCGTACATGTCCGACTTGCTCTTTTTGGGATTCGCATACTTCCACTCCCTGTACGGCGGGCTCGTGTTCCAAAAACCGCGCCGCGGCGTGGATGCTATGGACTCGTCCGACTTTGATATGCAGCTTTTGCACTGCTAGGGGAGTGTGTCTCAGCGTCAGCTGAGCAAGACGAGGCGCTCATCGGGGCGACGCACGAAGAGAGGCATGCCGTGCGAGGGCCAAATAAGCAAGCACAGGGCGAATGTGAAGCGCATTTTCGCATAAAGGAGGAGGTGTGAGTTCACGTTGTAGCGAAGACGCTGCAGTAACGATGGCGACAGAGAGTTGTGCAAGCTTTTTTTCTTTTTGGAAACGCTGCCAACAGCTTCACATCTTGTACGCGTGTTGGGAATCACACACAGCTGCTCAGACTGATCGTCGAGTGGCACAGTATGTCTCGCCGCGAATGTGGGCGGTCAAGTGACGACCGATCGTCAAGGTTTGGTGCTTTGCCGAAGCAAAGATCGCTGCGCGTCTGCGCACGGATGCTTCTGCCATTTTGCCGCCGAACTGGAGGCGCTAATGAGGTCCGCACGGCTAAAGTCGCCTTTGCGAAATTGGCGGGCGATGCGCGGTGATCCCAGCCGAGTGGCAAGAAGCATTCGAGAGCGCTAGGTGAGCTGCTATTTGCTCCAACGACACGACTTTAGTTCAATCGCGCACAGTTGCGGAATGGTCTGCAAACCTTGGTGATCTTGCTTGTTTGGATGATTCGCGCGATGTCAACAGTGCACGCTCTTTGAGTATGCCTAGAGGCGGACAGGGCCGTGTCGTTGGCACGGAATACTATTCTGCGTGCGTGGGAAGAGAAGCAAGGTTCGTGACATGTGTGGATGGCCCAATGTCGCAATACAACAGGTCACTGATGGGGCGCATGCCATGAAGGAGATGGACGAGCATTTCGCATATCTCGCATCGCATCGAGCGCTTGGTCTCTGTTGGGTCGCATAGCGGTGCCATACGCGGGAACATTGTTTCTCGTAATGTCGTAGAGACCTTTTTGATTCTTCATTCCCCTTGGGAGGTGAATCTTTCCCACGACGCCACCACCATGCGTTGCATCGTAGAACAAGTCATCTTTCGACACTGGCAGCCTCATTCCCACACTTGGTCCTTTCTTTTGCTTCAAATATGTGCCCTTGTATTTCCACTCGGTGCCGGGCGTCGCAAAGTGCGCCCTGACCTCTCTATGACGGCCACTTCCGGATACGAGACTTGGACCGGACACGAGGCTGCCGCCATGAAGTTGAGCATCCGCTTCACCATGATTTGGTTGCCTTTGAAACGCTGGATGTCCGTACAGCATGAGCGGGTCCTCATTCGGGTCAGCGTAGGTACGGTGAATGTCGCTGGAGCTCAAATAGTCGTGATGCATGTTTGTCACGCCCACGCCCACGCGCTCGTGCGAGCCGTGTTGCGCGGCCTCGGAGAAACGAGAGCTGGTGCCTTCGATACATCCAAGACAGCCCTGCAGGGATGCCAGAAGAGCTTCAGCGGTGTCGTGCGCGAGAGGCCGATAACTTTTGACCTTACCTTTAGAGGCGCAGCGTGGGCAAAGTTGGGCAAGCCTGGCCCTGCCAGTAGGCTGCCAGTCGCGAAGAAAATGACGATGAATCTCATTGCGCAGTGCGATTGAAAAAGACAAGGGAGGTGGTGCATGGTAGGAAGCGGCAAAGAGAAGATCGAGAGCCAGCTTTTGTAGTATGTCCGAGGCGAGGTGACGACGCTCGCTGCTCGAGCGCTACATTGCCACGGCGATCGTATACGCCGTGCTGATGAGCAGACCTTTGCCCCGCGGCGTAAAGTGGCGGTGGCGGAGGGGGGAATAACATGCCTATGCGTGCTTTTCAAAAGTCGCCGCCCCTCGCCACGCGTCTTGCCACCGCGCTCCCAATCACGAATGGCTCGTCGAGGGAGGCATGTACCTCTGACTCTTGGAGCTCGTCTTGAGGTTGACCAGAATAGACTCTGCCTCGGCGGCATCCGGCCTCCTGTCTGGTCCCATGGAGTGCACGGGCGTCAAGTGCTTGTCGTAGATGCCGTGATACTGCGGGTGTACGCCCTTCCACGATCCGACGACGCGGCCATGACTAGAGACGTCGTGAAAGTGATCCGTGGGATTGTACTTGATCTCCGTGCCTGCTCCCTTGCCGTGCGTCTGAAGCATCTTGCCTCCAGGCACAGCTTTCCAGTGAGCACCAGGCATGGCGAAAAAGGCTGCGACTGCGCCGGTCTGGGCGCTGCCTTGAATGTAGCCATCTTTGTGCAAGGCAGGCTTCATTTCGTGAAAGTTGGCCTCCTGATAAGGATGTCCGTACACGTGATTCACATCGTCGCGAGGGTGCGCGTAATTCAGAGGGTGCACCTCCTTCTTTGGCAGCGCACCATCGCCAAGGCCCTGCGTGGCGTTTGCGATGTAAGCGCGCGCAAAAGTGGGTGAATAGCGGCGCGCAAAAACGGGTGAATCGGGTGAATAGCGCCCGACACTCACCAACTTTCTCAAAAGCGATCCACCCACTGGCACAGCTTCGACGCGGGCGCAACAGAGAGCCGCGAGAGCTGCAAGAGCGGACGCTTTGAGGTGAAGCATGGCGGCGTGGCGTGCGTGGTCTGGCAAAGAAGAGGGAAAGTCAAGATATGCAAGAGCGGCGGGCGCACCAGAGCCAGCTGAGTGCGCTTCGAGGTGTGAAAAGTGTGCTCAAAATCATGAATGGCATGCTGGGCGCTGGACGCACTGTATTATACCACTTGCTGGAGGTGCGCGGTGCGTCTCGACCTTCGGTGAACGCCATCGCTTCACCCTAGCTTTTGGTATTGGCTGTGGGCGTTGTCTGCTCGCCCTTGACGTCCAGTGTTGTTATTGCGCTTCTCGTTGAACGCCTACATCGTGCGCCCATGCAGCGCGAGAACGCTGTAGTGCAAAAAGTGGTGGCAATGAAGCTGAGTCGGAGAGCTGTGGTACATCAAGCTTCGATGCTAAGCTCGCTTTGAAACAGAATCAGGAATCGGTGTCCTGGATTGCCGCCTTTTGGGCCTCGGCGCAATGCTGCAACGCTTGCGGACGAGCTTCGGGCCCAAGATCACCGAGATGCTTCACATGCATGTTCGTACAGGCCAACTTGCTCGCGTGGCACTGCAGCATCTGTGAAGGAGCCGACGACCTTGCCATGCGGCTGGCGGTGGCGACACGACTACGACACTGGAGCGATACGCGAGGCCTATGCGGGCTGGGGGGGCGCACGCAGACGGGCACACCAGACTCGGACAGACGCTGCTCGAGCAAGTTGCAGTGATGCGATTGTCATCAGCTTGAAATGCACCGCCCGCTCGAGGGAATGCGTGCGGGCAGCTCAATCTACGACATTCGGCGCGCGTTCGAGATGGCGTACTGCGTGCGTCGGGGAAGAGCTCGGATGACACGCTATGCGTCCTTTTTTATCCTGACGCAACCGGCGAGCGAGGCGAAGCAGCTGCTGCTTGATTTTGCGCCATCTTTTGCGCCATCGAGTATCTTTTTAGCCTCCGAGTGATTCGGTCTGACGCCCACGCCCAGCTCGTGCACGGGATTCTCCTTTTGATCGTATATGCCGTGGCGCTCTGGAGAGACGCCCTGAAAAGATCCAGTGAGTTTGCCCTTGTGCGATGCATCATAAAAGTGATCCGAAGGTCCGTGCTGTATAACGTGTCCCGGATTGTCGCCGTGCGTCTGAACCATTTGCCCATCGCCGTTGGACGCGTAATGCTGACCCGGCTTGGCAAAGAATGCCTTCACGGAAGCTCTGCGCGAACTGCCCTCTACATAGCTCTCATGATGCATTCCCTTTCGGCGCTCCAGCGCATTCGGTCCGACGCCTCCGCTTCCGTAGAGCTCCTGAGGATCTTTGATCGGATCCGCATATTTGGAAGGGTTTATGGTGGTTGGAGATCTCGTTCGTAGGCTCTTGATGGCTTTACGAGCTTCTTCGCGCGTCGGCCTGACTTGAGGACCCTGTTCGTGCACCGGGTTCGTGGCTTGATCGTAGAGCCCTTTGCGGTCTGCCGGTATGCCCTGAAATGATCCCACCACCTTGCCCTTATGAGCCACGTCAAAGAAGACGCCGCCATTGGGTCCAGTCTCATACGCGCGACCTTTGGCCGGTCCGTGAGTTCCAAGCATCGTATGCTCGCCAATCATCTTGAAATGGTTGCCTGGTTTGGCAAAGAATGCAATGCGAGTGCCTTGCTGCGTGGTACCTTCGATATGGCCAGGAAAGTGTATACCTTCGCGTCTTTCGGCAAAGTTGGGTCCAAGGGCGCGGCCACCGTAGATGTGAGAGACTTGGCCTTTTGTATCTGCGTAGTGAGAAGGATGACCGATCGGGATGGGCGTCGTGTGCTGCGTGCAAGCGAGGTCAGCTGTCAGATCGGATGCAGCATCGGCGTGCAGCATCCATCGCCTTCAGTGCTCGCAACTCACACTCGAGGAGGAGGATGCTTGTTCTGCCTTTCTCCCTGCCATACCCAACACCTCGCCAAGGCCGCCGGCGCGAGCATGAGTGATTGCGAGCGCAAAGGAGATCACCGAAACGAGACGCATCTTGGGGGCGCGAGAATTTGCAATGCGATCGGCGATTTGAGATTATAGAATGATAGAGTTGAATAGGCGTGAATGCTGCGAGAACCAGCTCGAAGCTACGAGTAGAAGAAAAATCTGAAAAGTTTCCGATGGAGGTTCGTTCAGAAGAGTCACTCACAAGAAGAAAGCGTCTTTTCAAAGAGCTACAGGCAAGCGCGCTGTGGTGGCGCATTGCCATCGATTGGTGCTTCAGGATGCACGCCAACATTGCAATCCATTCGCGGGGCTGAGAATTGCGCCGCACGGACGCAGACGCTGGCAAGGGGGGAGTGTTGGCTGGCGAGTGCGCGCGTGCGCGCGCGCGCCATTATGACTGCTCCCGATCGCTTGTCCGCTTGCTTGGCGATGTTGATAGTTGGCCGCGTGGATGAGCGAGCGAGCGTGCCTGGCGTCGATGGCGCGTGTCGTTGGCTACATGAACGATGCGATCGACCATCGGTGCGATCAATGAACGAAACTCAGAAGCGACGCTCGAGTATGCTGTAGCTGAGCTTGAGCAAGGAGAAGGGAAAAAGATTCATTCAGCAAGTGTACGTGAGCAAGTCGGCGCTCAAACGAGCTTAGGGACCGATCGCACTGCGCTGACTACGCGTTCGCCAGCCAGCAAGGCCGAGCACGCCTAAAGGGTCGAATTAGTGGTCAATTGTGACTTGCCACTCGCCATCCGCATTCGTCGCGCAACACCTGCAGAAGGCGTCCGCTGGTGTGAGGATTGCCAACGCGCATGCTGCTGTTCACGAATCCCGCCTGTTGCTTTCCAGCTGGTGAAGGGCCGCGCTCGATGAACGCCTTCAATGCACCGGCAAGGTCTCGCCCGACATAATCACTTCGCGGGAAAGCGTCGGCATGGATGCTCTCACGCAGCCATCGCCCTTCGCCTGACCCTTCTGCACGACGACCTCAAATAGCAAAATCGGAGCCAGAGATACCGCTGATGCTCTCGCGCCCATGCATTCCTCGTGATTGTGATTACAATTTTGCCTTGATGTGATCGTGCGCCTTGGCCACCTCGACGACGGGATTTGACAAGCTTCCAAGACCGTGTGCTGTGGCGTGCAAAGGATGGGGGTGAGTGGGAAAAGTCCTCGCTGGCTGACAGACGCCTGTGACGCCTGTCATGCACTCACAGCCCGAAATGGTCACGACATCGCCGTGCTTCATGAATACGGGCGGATCGCGCTTGAAGCCTTCGCCTGGAGGTGTGCCCCTGCGTGCGGATACGTCAAGAGGTGACGGACGGGGGTTCAGTGATTGCGCCCGCGGAGGCTGGCGACCAGCTTGTATGCGCCCCACGCGGGCAACGCACATGGAGATGAGATCGCCTGGCAAGAGCGTGGTGCCTTGAGATAGCATCTCGATGGTCTCTGCCACGCTCCACAGGTGATGACGCGTATTGCCGTTCTGCATCTCCTTGCCGTTGAGGTGCGTCTTGAGCGTCACGTCTTCTGGATCGCGAATCAGCTCCTTGGACACCTGCGCGCGAGAAGGGAGGGGGAGGTGGAGGTGGAGGTGGATTCAGCGGTTGCTGCCGTGGTGCATTTGGGGGGGACCGGCAGCGATGTGCTCACAATGGTAGAGGAGAGCGGAAAGAAGGTGTCGGCTGCTTTGCCTGATGGCGTGAGCGTGAGCGTGTCAGTTGTGCGGTGCTCGCTGTGCGGCCACTCCCACGCGCGCACGCGCACGCGCCCACACACGCATACACTCACCCAAACCCCACTGTGGGACCTGAAACATTCTCTTTCTGGCGCTGACATCGTTGCCCAGCGTGTAGCCCAGCACGTAGTCGAGCGCGTGCTCCTTCTTTACATCCTTGCACTTTGCGCCAATGATGACCACCAACTCCACCTCGTAGTCCGTCTGATCAACGAGCTGCTCGGGTACGCGTATAGCATCGCCAGGTCCAACGACGGTGGTGCGAGGAGGTTTGAAAAAGAGGATGGGAATGGCGGGTCGATTGGATTTGGCCTGTGCGGCATCCTGACCCGTTTGCACGTAATTCGCGCCCAACGCCCTCAATGCCGGGATCCTCTCTGCCGGCACGCAAGGCAGCAATCGATCCACCGTCTTCTCCTCTCCACGTGCCTCCGCATCCGCATTCGCCGCGCTCAGAATCGTCTCGATGTTCCACTCATCTGCTGATGCTCCTGCAATCACCTTGACAGTCATCCGCTCCTCGCCTCTTCGCACCAGCTGCTCAATGTCTTGCGATGAGGAGCTCACTCGAGGTACTCCCACGTACGCCTTGCCATCCTCCTTGGCTACGAATCGAACGAGTCTGTGCCATGTCATGTTGCGCGAGTGTGGGTGGGCTGTGTGGTGTGTGGTGTGTGGTGTGTGGTGTGTGGTGTGTGCGATGTTCGATACACGATGCCATCAGTCGCAGTGTGAGTGTGAGTCGTGAGTCGTGAGTGTATCCACCTTGTCTGTAGCCCGCCGCCCCGGCCTTGTGAGTCCCCTCGTCAGGTGGAGGTCGGCGTGCGTGCGTGCGTGCGTGCGTGTTGGTGCGGCGAGCCGGCAAGCTTGGAGTGCGTGCGTGCCTGCGCGCACCGTGCCATCTTGACAGACAGGGCTAACGCGTAGCGATGTGCAGCACACCCTGCACGCCACGCCACGCCACGTGGCACTCGATGGACGCGCTTTCTTCTACACAAGTGATGGGCGCGCGCTGCAGGTCAAAATTCTCAGCAGCAGCTCATGGCTCAACACACCACCATCAACCCCCCATACACCGTATACGCGCAACGCGCACCCCCCCGCACACACACTCCCACACCATGGCGTCATTCTCGCTTCCAGTGGTGCAGGACACTCCCAGCTATTGGGGTCCCGCAGTCGAGGATGCCACCTCTGCCACATCCACCTCTGCAAGCGACTCTCGCTCCAACGGCCACGGCCACGGCCACACTCTCTCTCCCTCCGCTTCCAGCTCCGCATCCGTCTTGCCTCCCGAATTCAGAGACATTCCATTCGTGCCCTTTGCAAAGGTGAGAGTTGGGGGGAAAGAGGGTTCGCCAGCGATCATGCACGTGATTGCGCTCGCGTGCGCACATGCTGATGATCACCAAACAAAACACACCCGCCAGTCGGACAAGATTGGCCGCATCGCCGATTGGAATTCGAGCGCAGATGGAAGTTCCCTTGCGGGCGATAGACCTTTGCGCGGTGGAAGATCGGGTCGAGGCGGAAGGGATGGAGGCACAGCTCAAGTGTACGGCGCAAATGCTGGTTCCGCATTCGCCTACTTTCACGGCGAAGATGAGGCCACATTTAGCGTGGTGGACAATGCAAAGACGACTACGAAATCTCGCGGTGGTTTGACCTCCTTCTCCCGCGGTCGCGGTGGTGCTAGAGGCGGAGCGCGAGGCGGCGCGAGGAATGTGGCTGCTGGCGCTCGCGGTGGAAGAGGCGGTGCCAGTGCTGGCAGAGGCGGTCCTGCTGGTCGAGGTGGACCTGGTGGAGCAGCGCGTCGCGGCGGCTGGAGGGATTGGGACAAGCCTCAACGTACGCGCGAGCCGTCTGTCGATGTGGGCGACGACTGGGAGCAGCTGGAGGAAATCGACTTTTCCCGATTGGCCAAGCTCAAGCTCGATGTCGAGGATCCAGAGGATTTGTGAGTGTGTGTGTGTGTGTGCGCGGGTGCGGGCGGGGGATTGCCTGCGCGAGTGTGCGCGGGGATTGCCTGCGCTCGTGTTTCCTTCTCACTCTCAGCTCCCTCTTCGCGCCTTCTCACTCGAATTCCTTTTCTTCCCGCACAGGTCCGCCCACGGCACGCTGTACGAGTACGACCGAAGCTACGATCGCATCTCTTCTGTTCGATTCGAAAAGGCTTTGCAGCCAATCGACCGGGTGCGCTACAATCCCAGCACGCGCGACGACCCCATCCTCGCAGATCTGGCAGCTAAGCCCTCGCAGGCGGCGGATGCAGGATCAGCGCCCGTGCGAATTTTTGCGACGGACAGCATCCTCGCGCTGCTCATGAGCGCCACTCGCAGCGTCTACCCTTGGGACCTCGTCATTACTCGAGACGCTCAAGGCAACGTGTTCCTCGACAAGCGCGAAGGAGGCGCTTTTGACTTTGTCAGCGTCAATGAGAACGCCGCCGAGCCTCCCTTGGAGCTTGCGGATGCGGCGGCGCTGGAGGGCAAGGATGCGGCCAACAAGAGCAGCAACAATACGGCTGCCGCGTCCATCAATACGCCCGGCAATCTCAGCTTGGAAGCGACCTACATCAACCAAAATTTTGCCAGCCAAGTGGTCAACGAAAAGAAGAGCAAGACGCTGGCTGGCGGAGCGAATCCCTTTTACGATTCCAGCGCAGAGACGGAGCGACTGGGTTCGTGCGGCTACCGCTACCGCAAATTCGACGTCAGCGCAAGCTCAGAGGAGCAAGTGGAGATCTACCTGCGCACAGAGGTGGACGCGTTCATTCCTGGCGCGACCAAGAGCGCCGCGCCGCAATTCATCACCATCAAGACGCTCAACGAGTTTGACAGCAAGGCTCCCGGTGCTGGAGGTGCGCCGGATTGGAGGACCAAGCTGGATTCGCAGAGAGGCGCAGTCGTAGCTACAGAGATGAAGAACAATAGCGCCAAGCTTGCGCGCTTTGCCATTCAGAGCATCCTTGCGGGCGCAGACAATATGAAGATGGGGTGAGTAGCGAGCGCGTGTGGATGAGGGGGCAAACAGTTCTGATTCGCGCCCTGCATCCCCCCCCCTTCCCCAACGCAGATACATTTCTCGAGCCACACCTCGCGACACTTCGCGACACGTCATCTTGGGAACGCAATGGTACAAGCCCAAGGAATTTGCAGCGCAGATCAATCTCAACCTGGCCAACGGGTGGGGCATCGTTCGAACGATTGCGGATCTGGCTCGCAAGCACGCCAGCTCGAGGGATGGGCAAGGCGTGACGAGCAAGTTTGTGCTGCTAAAGGATCCCAACAAGAACGTGCTGCGATTCTACGCCGTACCTGCTGCTTGGCACGACGAGCAGGAAGAGGAGGCTCAAGAAGCTCACGAGGCTATCGCTGAAGGCGACGAGGAGGAGGATGAGGAGGATGTTTGAGTCGGGGCGGTGCGTCGTGAGCGTAATGACCATGTGTTGCAGGATTTTGTGGACTGCGCGCGCGCGCCTAGCCTAGCCTAGGCTAGGCGTCGAGGGCCATGATGAGCTCTTGGACCAGACCTGGCAGGTCGTTGGATGCGTGCGCGGCGTCCAGCGCTGCTCTTGCGTACGAATGTGGCGGTGCAATGTTTTGCAGCAAGTCCTTGTCATCCTCGTCCGTCACCTGCGCGGACGAGGGCGAGTGGGGATTGTGGTGGCGGTGCGCGGGCGAGTGAGCATGTGGTGGTGCTTCGCAAGCATGTGTGGGTGCTTCGCAAGCATGTGTGGTGGTGCTTTCGCATTCTTTCCGCGTTGCGCGCGCTCTCCCCCCGACACTCACGCTGAATTGAAGCAGCTTGCCAGCTGGCTTGTCGAACCTGAACACCGCCGTCGCGCTCCCGCTCCCGCACCCGCCGCCGACGCTATGCTTGTCGTCTCCGTCTCGCGCCGCCACGCTGTACACGACGCGCAGCGTCTTGCAGTCTGGAGCAGAGATGGCTTGCACGCCCAGGATGGTGCGAAGAATTTCGAGCGTATCTGCGTGCCTGATGGGGTGGGGTGGGGGTGTTTGTTGCGTGGACGCGACGGCGTGCCTTGAGCTTGAGTGAAAGGGGAAAAAAAAAAATACGCACGCGCAATGCGAGGACACGGGTCCGCGGCGCGGCGCGGCGCGGCGCGCGGGATGAAACTCACTCGAGACATATCCTCTCGATTTCCAAATCTCTTCCCTTGCCTGTGGTCGCGGTCGCGGCGCCGGCGTTACCACCCCTCTCAGCAAGCGCCGCTTCTTGAACCACGCCCGCCCTGTCCGCTTCTTCGGCGTACTGCTCCGCCACTCCTCGCTCCACATTCAACCTGTCCAGAGATCTGTGAGCGGCTACCAGCTCGGATTTGCGCGCATCGATGGTCTGTTGCAGAGTTGTGGATGCGCTGGCCAGGTACTGCATCTCGTCGATCTGTGTTTCAAGACGCGTGCGTGCGAGTGGGCATGAATGGAATGGAATGGGTGCGCTGAATGAATGCGGTCGAAGAAATGCGCCTCGAAAGAATGCGCTCGCCCTTATTTGCCCAACGCAACCCCTCCCCTCACCGCGCTCCGCACTGCTCGCCCTGCTCGCACGCGCACGCTCACGCTCACGGGACTCACCTGCCTATCGCACCACTCTGCAGCTTCGTCTGGCGTCAGCGTAGCCACTTTCGGGATGCTCTCCAGCTCTTTGCGATTCTCAAAGTTTGGCCTGCTACCACCTCCAGCCGCTTTGGTCCTAGCGATGCGCAGCTCCAAATCCGCAATATCCTCGATCAGATGCGATGCTTCGATGGACTGCTCCAACAAATCGCCCACTGCGCCGCGCGACGACGACGATGAGGACTCGGATGCTTTGCGACGCTTGGAAGGCGTCGGCAACGGCGTCGGCGTCGTCGTCATCGAGCGTGCCGTGCTCGGTGGCAGCAGGGCGCCTGCGCACGCATCGATGGCGCTGCGGAGAGATTTGATCTGCGCCTTTGCGCTGCGCATCTGCGACTTGAGCTCGCTCGCCGTTTGCTCTGCAGGGCGGCCGGAGAGCGAGAGGGTGTAAGCGCCGGGGGCCGTCGAGGCGACGCTCTTTTTTCTCCTCCCGCAACGCTCCTTCCCTCTCCTCCCACTCACCCAAGGCTGCCACATCTGCAGCAGAGTAGATGACCTCTTCCTCCTCCTCTTCGTTGGCAGCGAAACCAGGCATGGTCTGAGCGAGGAACAAACGTTTGGTCTCGACTTCCAAGTGGATGAATTTGAGTCGCTTAAAGTAGTCCTGCGCGCGCGCGCGCGCGTGTGCGGTCGAGTGCGGGTGAGTGAAGCGAAGCGAAGACGCGCTCGCGCTCGCGCCCGCGCCCGCGCCCGTGCGAAACGCCAAGCTGCATCCCCCGCCTTCCCCTCCCGGCCCCAACTCACATTGAGAGCGAGCTCCTCCTGAATCAAGCCTTCTGGCCAGTACGCGTACCTCGTCCAGTCGATCTGTACCGCCTCATCACCTCTCGAAGCCTCTGCACCCTGCGTCAATCGTCTGCGCAGAGCATTCGAGAGCAGCGCGAGGGTGAGCGGTGGAGTACCGGCCGGAGCTGCTCGACCAGCGTCAAGCATTTGCGCAACGCTGTCGAGAGGGGGGTGAGGGGGAGGAGGTGTGCAGTGGTGAGCCGCGTAGTGCGTGTATGCGTGTGCGCGTGTGTGCGTGTATGCTTGGTGTGCGTGGGGGGCCAGACTCACGTGTGGGCATGCTCGAGCACACTCCCGAACGCCGCTTCATCATCGTCGTCGTCGTCGTCAACGGTTGCAGCAGCAGCAAGGCCATGCTTGATGTCGATGTTGACATTCACCTTTTGCTTTGCGATCATCTGCTTCTCTCCGTCTCCAAGCACCGCCGCTGCTGCTGCTGGTGGTCGGGACTTGCGCGGCGACGCCACGCTCGAAGGTCTGGAGTCTGATCTGCGCGTCTTTGTGGGCGGCATGGTGACGCGTGTGTGGGGTGCGTGCGTGGATGTGGTGGTGAAGGAGGTGTGTGTTGGCGCGCGCAGACAGTTCACAACCTCGAGCTCTCGAGTCGCGCTCTCATCGCTCGAGTCACGATCGAGGCCGATCAGAGCGATGCTGCATGCTGCGTGCTCGCGCCGTGTTGCGTGTTGATGCGCGCCAAACGGAAAACGCGTCGGGCGGGCGGGCGTAACCTGAAGTCACGTGATCGAAATGCAGCAGCAGCAGCAGCAGCCCTGCCCGCCAAACAGCAAGCAAGCAAACAGCAGGAAGCGCGAAAAGAGAAAAACATCCGCGCGCGCACGCTTCACCAACGTACGACGCACGTCATTCCTCCTCTTGCACGCCGCCACCACCACCATCACGTTCAGTGCGCGCGCACACACACGCACACGCACACGCACACGCACACGCACACCTCGACTTTGGATGCGCCATCACTTGCTGAATGAATGCATGACGAACAGCGTACGAGTGAGCAACCGCGCACACACATACACACACACACACACCCGCGCACACACACCCGCGCACACACAACCCACAACCCACAACCCACATCGAAGCGGGAGGTGACGGCCTGCACTCGATCCAACCCAGCTAGCCAGTCCCTCCCACTGCTCTCATGCAGAAAGCGCTCTCGAACAGCAAAACAAGTATTACAAAAACACCTCGCCTTTTGAGTGAGCCTCGCCTGCGGAGGCGTTGTTGCGGCGTCGCGCGTCACGTGACGCTGCTGCTGCTGCTGCTACTCCTTTTCTCACGGGCGTATTCCAAGGCTCAATTGGGTTCGCAGGCACATACATCATCCCCGCGCGCGCGCGAGCGAGCGTCGCGCGGCATCCCGATTCTCGATTCTCGATTCTCGATTCTCGATTCTCGATCCCGATCTCGATCCCTCTCTCGCACACTCGCACACGCACACGCACACGCACACGCACACGCGCCTGTACTCTTTACCCCTGCAAACTCCATCACCGCCAATGACAATCATGGCACGCACACATGCACACGCGCACGCACAAGCGCACTCGGAGTCTGACTCTTCTGCGTCTGACTCTGAGCAGGATGCAACCTTTCAAGATGCGCTCTCCACGCTCGACATTGCTCAGCTCGACCCCGACCCTCACTGCAAGCTGTCATTCACCACTGCCGCCACCACATCACCCGCAGCCGCAGCCGCAGCCGCAGCCGCATTCAAGAGGCCGTCCGCTCCGCCGAGCATCAAGCGTGCCGCTCCCACTCTCGTCGTGCCTCACAACGACGCGCACGACGACGACGACGACGACGACGACGACGACGCGCCACCTGCCTTTCCAGCACTCGACAGCGCGCAGAGAGCGGGTGCGGGTGCGGGTGCGGGTGCGGGTGCGGGCGCGGGTGCACGCTCGCACAGGGGTGGCGTCGGCGTCACGACGAGCAAGGGTGACGCATCGCAGCGCAAAGCCGCACCCGCACCCACAGCCACAGCCACAGCGAGCAAATCCAGCCTCAGGTCCCTTTTAGGCGTTCCATCTGCTCCCGCGCTCGCTGTCTCCTCCTCCTCCTCCTCCTCCTCCATGCTCGCAGCTCCACCTCGCACATCCGCCCTGACTGCTCCTCCAGGCGTGGGTGGCGCAAGCGGTGCTAGATTGGGCGGTGGCGGTGGCGGTGGCGCGGGCGCGGGCAACAGCTCGCTGGCAGTTGGAGGAGCAAGCAGCGGCAGCGGCAGCGGCAGCGAGACTGGGGGAGGCATACGTCGCAAAGTCGCGCTGGCGCCGGGATGCAGCGCGCTGGATTGGGCTCGAGAGAAGAGCAGCGGCAAACCGGAGTTGAGGGTGAGTGTGGGTGGGGGGTGGAGAGAGAGAGAGAGGGGGTTGGGGGGGGGGGGGGGGGGGGGGGGGGGGGGGGGGGGGGGGGGGGGGGGGGGGGGGGGGGGAGTGCGTGGGCGCGTGCGTGCGTGCGAGCGAGCGACGGCTTACCATGCGCTCGCTACTCGCGCACGCTTCTCGCGCACGCGCACAGGCAGGTCTGACTTCTTACTTGCGCATCACACCTTCGGAGTTGGCAAAGCACAAGAGCAGACAAGATTGCTGGACATGCTTCAACGGTAAAGTCTACAACCTCTCGCCTTATCTCCGCTTTCATCCCGGCGGCGAAAAGGAATTGATGCGCGTAGCTGGCAGGGATGGCACGCGGCTATTCAGTGAGTGGTGTGGTGTGTGGTGTGGTGTGGTCACGCGGACGTGCACGCGGGCTGCTGACCTAGCATACGTCCGCCCGCCACAGTGCTCACACACTCTTGGGTCAATATCGACGCCATGATCGATGCGACCATGATCGGCATGATGGTCCCCGAGCATTGAGGCATGCGTGGCCACAAGGAGAGATTGCCTGCGCGTGGCGACAATGAAGGCGAGAAGGAAGCCCAGATGCCCGCGCGTGGCGACAAGAAAGCCGGTAACGCGCGCGTGGCGCTCGCTGTAGGCAACCATCCTCCGCTCGACAAGGGCGCAGCAGGTGGGGTGGCGTACCGCACGCGCAACAACAACAACGCTCGCGCAGCTCCTACAAGAGCGCGGACGATCCATCTGCTACGGCCACGCTTGCACGCTCCCCCCCACCATTTTTGCGCCATGATCTTGGCTCGATCTGGCGCACTCGCGCTTCTTGTCCTCGGTGGCATCAGCGCGCTCCCGCTCCCGCTTCCGCTCCATCCATCATGCGTGAGTATCGCCCTGATCATACAAGACGCCATCTTCTCCACGCTTGCTGAGTGCCCGCCCCACACGCACGCACGCACGCACGCACGCACGCACGCCCCGCCTCGCTCGACTCAAGTTCGACTGCCTTCGCTCCACACAGACCCATTCAGGCTGGCCAGCCATTCCACACCAAGCGCACGAGTACGCTGATCCACTGGCAGTGGAGCACAAGGGGCTCTACGACTCGATGCGATGGAGCAGCAGCAGCAGCAGCGGCGGCGGCGGCGGCAGCAGCAGCAGCGGTAAGAGCAAGTCGATCGCGAATGGACACCAGCAGCAGCACGTCGTCGACGAGGACCTTTGGCCCATCTCGCCTCGCCGGCACTACGTCCCACCAGGCACCGAGTGGAAGTATGAAGCAGCGCATGGACACCTTCGACAAGTATCGGGTTTGGGCAGATACGTCGCGCAACCATTTCAAGTGCGGCCGGGCGATCGATTCTTTGATGCGGTCGAGGGTGGTAGAGTGGTGGGCAAGGTGCATTTCGACGACGAGCCCTCGGGCGGCGGCGGGCGTGCTGCTGCGCAACAAGGGCGCGCGCTGGGCGTGTCGCGTTTGAAGGGTGTGTACGATGCGAGAAGAACGAAAGCGGGCGTGGTGGTCAGACCCCGGGCGAAGGAGGCGGTCAAGATGCTGGAGCAGATGAGCAGAGGGGGGCGCGCGTAGCCGTGGCGAACGAGCGTGGAGCGGCCTGGCGCGCGCCGAAATTTTTTTTTTTTTTTTTTTCTTTTTTCTTTTTGGATGCAATCGTATTCGGGATTCTTGCAAGTCATGATGGCGCCGTGCTGACCTGGTACGCACGGCCGATTGCGATTGCGATTGCGAGATCGGTGAGGGAAGCGAGCGCATCGTTGAGGCGAGGGACGTCCCGCAAGCAGCGATCCGAGGGCACTTTTTCGATGGATGTCTCGTCGTCGAGCTGAGCTTTGGCGCGCCGTGTGCATACACATTGCTATTGCACCTTTCATAGCTGCACGATGTAGAGCGCAGCTGGCTTATCAGGCCCCTATTGCTTTCTCATCACGACGACGACGGAACATGACGCCCGGGGACTCACGCAGTGGAACTATAGCGCTCGCTCGCCTCTACTCGCAGGAGCACGGTCCTGGGCAAGTGGCGCTGCCCCCGCCCTTCTCCACCACGCAGCAGTAAGGGCAGTCTTTGCTTCCTGGAGGACCGATCAAGGGTGCCTTTGCCTTGCGTCGTGTAAAGGCGGCGGCGAGCGTGCTTACCGATGATGATGCCGCACCTGCACCTGCACCTGCACCTGCATCTGCATCTCTTCCCAAGATGCGCCGCTCCGTCGGCGACACCGGGTTTGGCGTGCCTACGACGACGGCAACGATGGCACCGGCGCAGAGAGCCATGACGAGCATGGCGAGACTGATGAGCTTCAAGGCGGGCATCTGCGGCGAGGGGAGGGGAGAGAGATAGCGCGCGCGCGCGCGGTGAGTGCAAGGGAGAGTTCGTTCGATATGCTGCCGGCCTTGAATGCATCACTCACGACGACTGCGATGTAGCTTGCGGGAGGGGAGTAAAAGTCTTTGAACTGTTTGAATCTCGTGTTGAGAGGGAGGATGTGTGTGTGTGTGTGTGTGTGTGTGAGAGGGGGGCGGGGATGTGGGGAGCGCAAAAGGGCCATCTCTTGTATCTATGCAATCCGACGTTCTCATGTGGCACGCAAGCAGGCGCTCGCTCACGCGCAAATCCCGTCTTGCACTCTCATCAGCTTCAAAGAGGTTTTCCGTCGCGCGTGAGCTTTTCAATCTATTGGCTTTGCCAATCAGCTCGGACCTTTGTTCTCCCGCCGACGCGGAGAGCGACTCGAGGCCTGAGACTACACTTATTCGCCCAAAGAGTCAATTTGCAGTGCGCCGTGCTATGTCAGGACCTCGTCGCTCCAAGCCCGCACCCGCGACTCTACCCCCGCTTCGCATGCAGTCATCGCAATCACGCGCGCGCTTATACCGCCGCGGCTCCCTTGACCGCAAAGGTTCTCCTGGAGGAGCGTATCGAGGTGCCTTTCATTCAAGCGTCCAGATTGCGAGCTCAATCAGTGGCGAGTGCGACGGGCCAGGGGTGCCCATTTTACACGCAAAAGTGGCCAGCGAGTCGCAACAAGTCTGCAACAGACGTAGCGGGCATTCTTACGAGAGCGGCTCGAGGAAGATGCGTGCAGCAGCTGCCAAACCTTTGCGAGGTGAAGATGGCCCGGGCGGAGATGAAGAAGGAGAATACAGTCAGACACGCTTGCGAACAGCCATCGCATGCGCAGAGCAAACTCACGTCAGCTTGTGCCCGCGAACCTACTCGTCGCAGTGACATGCGATGCCTGCTCCGCAGCCCTCTTCAATGCAGCAATAAGGACAGTCGGGCGTTCCGACAGCCGCACGGCGAAGCAAGTAGCCGGCTCCCTTTAGAGTAGCGGTGGGGTTAGGGGTGACATCCCTTCCCACTAAGCGCTCGCCGCAGTGACATTCGGTGCCTCCTTCACAGCCCCCCTCAATGCAGCACGAGGGACAATCGAGCACTCCAATAGCCCCACGGTCAAGCAAGTAGCTGGGAGCCTTTAGAGCAGCAGTGGGATTCGGGGTGACATCCGCAGATGCTCCGGTGACAATCTGCGAGATGCAAAGAATGGTAGCGAGAGCAAAGAGCTTCAAGGCGTACATCTGTCGCGAGTATTACAGTCTAAGCGACGGGACGGTGAGCGCGACGAGGGCAGGCAGACGGACTCACCTTGCGTAGCGCTTCGAGTTGGAAAGCTTGCTGCGTGGAGCGTGATGCGAGCTGTGAGGGGTGACGGATGATGAGCGTCGAATTGAGCTCGAGAGCGCGCTTCTTGTAGACGTTGCGGTGGCGAGGGATAGCCTTGAAGGAAGCTGCAAGAGGTCACCGCGAAGGTCGCGCCATTTTATTCTGCGAATCCGCCGCTGCTGACTCGACACTTTCGGTCTGTGCCAAGGTAAAGAGACAGCTCGACGACGCTAATCGTCGCTCCTCGAGTGGCGTCCAAAAGTCCTCGGGACACGCTTTCCGGATGGCGTCAAAATCGCGATGAGAGCGGTGCTTTGCGTCGCACTTTCGCGCGCATCGATTCGCTCGATCTCGGTATCGCGTTGGGACCTTGTTGCCCAAAATCCGTCGTCGCAGGACAATTGTGAATGTACAGCAGCTCGACATGGCGAAGCGAGACCATATAGCGAGTGACGGGCAACGGTACTTGCGGACTGATCCACGGAGTCAACTTTTTCGTCTGACCGCTATACCTTTTGGACATGCTCATTCACGATTCGTTGTGGCGATGAAGCCAGCTTTCTTTTTGACAATTATCATTACACATACAATGCTCTTGCACATGGCCTTGTCATCGGGACCACTTTTGTGGTCGCGATGCGGCCATGTCATCCCTAAATCTGCTCATGGAGATTCGAATCTGTAAGTAGACAAGAGGCAAGAATGGAGCTACATGGAATGCGGGTCGATTGCGTGACTTCCACATACCTGACTCTGCTTTTATTTGCAGTGTCGCAGTTGATAGCTTGCTAGGCAGATGACGCTCTTTGCACGAGCACCGCAATGTTAGCCTCCTCATGCCCTCGTAAAACGCAACGCGATGTAAAACAAGATGCGGTAGACGACGATGATGCAGAGAAGAATTGCCGCTTGTTCGCCGATTGAAAGTGTATTGAACTGCAGCACTGATACGACCGTCTCTCCTGCAACTGCGTCGGGATGCTGCGAACTCGAGGGGAACAAGCATTGACCTGGTGTCGCGCAGGTGAACGTGAGACCTGCAAGGTCGGTGCGCGCCAGCAGCGCCAGCGCGTACGTCTCGTAGTTGATAAAGTGGGCCCAGTAGTACCAAAAGCGGGGTAGATTGTCCGTGCGAATAAAGTAGCCTTGGGTGGTCATCCAAAATCCATTCAAAAAGGCAGCTATGGCCAAAGCGGCGACAAAAATGGGGAGGAGAGCTGCCACCAGCAAAGATTGCATCTCTGCGGCCAAGACGCCAAGGTACAGGAACGAGAGCCAGCGCAAGAAAGGTACGGCGCCATCGTGCAAGCCGATGGACCAGTACATGATGACTGCAAATACCAAGGCGCAGGCGAACAAGAAGGGCATCGTGACCAAAGTATTGGCGAGGGTAAATGGTGCGGGCCCATACAGGCCATTGGCGCGCTCGCGGCACATTACGCCACGCTCTTCGAGGAAGGATGGGATACCGGCGACACTCATGAAGCCGAGAAAGGCAACGGAGAAGAAGTGCACCGAAAGGCGATCATTGATGCGTGTATCGGTCTTTGCCAAATCGACCCAGACAGTGGCTAGCAGTACGCCCATGCCGAGGTACATGGCGAAACGCACCCCGTATGCAAGCAGATTGCGACGGTAGTTGAGTAGATTGCGTTTCGTCAGGATCCACGTCGCAAATGCGAGAAGTCGAGCAAGGTGGAGGAGTGAGTGGTCAGGTCGAGTCGGCGAGAGCAAAATGTCATCTGTCCGCTCAGCAGGCGAAGGCGACGCACGAGCCGCATTGACATGCTCGACGAATGTTTGTCCGTCTTGCTTCTGAACGCGCGCCTGCCAGAGCGCGCTCAGCTGCGCAACGTCACCTCGAGCACCAGAGCGGCGGAGCTGCTTCTCCAAATCATCCGCGGACGTCGTGACAGCGTACGACTCGTCGCTGACGATTCGTAGCATATGGTCGGCCGGGTTCGTTTGAGTCGGGCATGCTTCGCCTATCTCGGCAAAGTACGACTCTACGTGCTTTGTAGGACCATAGTACATGGTACGTCCTCTTGCCAAGAGCATGACGCTGCCAAAGAGGCGAAAAATGTCGCGATTTGGGCTGTGGATCGTCGCGCAGACAGCAATGTTGTAGCGTCGAGCAAAACCGGCGATGCTCGTCATGACTTGGTGCGCGCTTTGGATGTCCAGACCCGACGTGGGCTCATCTAGAAAGAGGATGCGGGGCATGGCGACGAGCGAGCATCCTATGGTCACGCGGCGCTTTTGACCGCCGCTGATACCACGCTTGATCGGAGTTCCAATCTGATTATCGGCCACGCTGGCCAAACCCAAGCCGCTCAGCACGGTCTCTACACGCCTATCCACTTCGGATTCCGACGTGTCCATATCCATGCTCAGCTTCGCCGAGTAGTACAGCGTCTCACGGACGGTGAGCACGCCGAGCAACGTATCGTGCTGCTCGACATAGCTGCTCAGAATGCCAATGTCGAGCAACGGCGGCGCTTCCTGCTTGGTGCTTGAGGGCGTAGGCTGTGACCACCCAACTTTGCCCTCTGACAGGGTCACACGACCAGCGAGAGCGTCAAGCAAGGTGCTTTTCCCGGCGCCACTCGGACCCATGATGGCTAGCATCTGACCGCAGATGATGCTGCCATGGATGTTGTCCAGCAGAGTCTTTGGCTTCGAGCGAGGTCTCCAGGAAAGCCGGTCTCTGAAAGATTTTGGCGCCTGAAAGTGTAGTCCACTCCAGCTGAAAGTTGATGAGAGGTCGTTGGGAAGAGAAGCAGACATTTTTTTTTGCGTGTTGAAGAGGGAGGGGTACGATGTAGGCGCAGAATCATGTGCGCTGTGCCTGCCCACAGATGCGATCTCAGCTTTTTGTCATTCAGACCTTCCTTCATATACCACTCTTGGTAGCCTTCCGCTGTGCGAAACGAATGCGCAAGTCCATGCTTCCACTGCTTGGGTGATGAGCCTCGGATCACTTACAGGTACTGCGCGCGCGCGCGCGCGCGCGCAAAAATAGCCGCGGGCATGCACACCACAAAGTAGCCGTCGGGCACACGCGTGCGCGCATCGAGCAAGAGGTGTGCATCCGTGATTACTCACATGATGCCGAGGAAGTTCTTGAACGCCAATGTCACTGAACGCAGCCGTCCTTGGACCTTGCTTGTGCGCTCGCGCGGAACAGACGTCAGCGCAAACGCTAGGTTCGGGCACTTTTATGAGAGGGACGTCATGGTATTGAGGGTGAGTCTCGCTGGACGCCGTGTGTGCGGTGGGTTAGGGTTAGGGTTAGGGTTAGGGTTAGGGTTAGGGTTAGGGTTAGGGTTAGGGTTAGGGTTAGGGTTAGGGTTAGGGTTAGGGTTAGGGTT